>NC_057420.1:3828401-3908401 GCF_019320065.1 Cervus canadensis
ACCCATGGAGACGCACATAATCCTCAACCCCAAAAAGGGCCATTATGACCAGCAAAAAATCACAGCTCCAGGCTATCTCACTGTTAACATTTTCAGCCATACCAGGGACACATCCCAATTATTGATAGAGTGTAGACTTTAAGTCCTCTAGCAACTCCAGAAATTGTCCCATGAAGACCACTCAAACTTTCTTCTTAACCAAGTCTAACAAACAGATTCTGAACTGCACCAAAACAAGCTCAACACACGTTCAACTGAGAATATTTGGAATATTGGAATATCAGTTGCTTCCAGGTAGAGGACACTATTGAGTAAATGTACACTGAAAGCAAAGTCATCTAAAACCCTTTCGTACAGTTTCAGAGAGAGAATGTCCATCTTGCAGATAGCCCAACTGACAGGATTTAAACTGATAATGTTCAATTTAGACACAAGACAGTGTAGATTCCCTCTGTGGAGCTTAAGAAGCTTCATTGAAGGCTATCTGCAGCCCCTAAATTCCATTCCTCAAATGTATCCATTCAATCAGCAGAGAGAGTTCAAAATACGGACGATGGGCAGGCTTTGGTGGAAGGTGATGAAGAGTGCAAGAACAAAGAATCTTCCCAGGGCAAGGGACAGAGTATGCTACAGGTTGGTGGTAAGATGGAGAGACATGGTGAGAAGAATGATGGACATATTTCAGGGATAAAATCTGGATATTTGGGATCGTGGGAAGTGCTCCAGACCTGGCTATAGGCCTTGGCCATATTTCAAAATTTAATATGCTAATGTGGCCTCCAGCCTCAATTGTGCTAAATGATTTCCTGCCACTATATATGGCCCACATTTTAGTAACTCCTCCTGACATACCAGAGACCCTATAGTAAATGTAAGGGCAGATAGAATTCAAAAACACAGATAAACCAATTTTCTGAGGAAGTACAAATGGCCATGGGAAAATAGGCCATGGAATGTATGACTGACATAGTAGTATGGAGGAAGCTTTGATGAGAAATCAAAAAAGTATGTAAATTGTTCATTTGTCATGGATATCAAGAAGTCCCTTTCCCTTCCAGCTAGCTCTAATCAAGTATCCCCCTTCAGCCTCCAGGTGATGATCCAGCTTAATCTTGTAGCTAAACCACACATTTCAACTTCTTCCTTAGTCTCATGATAGGATTATATATGTTTTCTAAGGACACCCCATTTTGTTTTACTTTTGTAAACAAAATGTTTTACTTTTGTTTTGTCTGTGATCAGAAGTCTAGCACATTGCTTCTGACACCTTCAGGTATGTCACTATGGAGTCTATCCTTTCATCTTCCTAACATCACCTGAGCATCCAGGTACCTCCAATCAGTACTTCTCATGCAGTTCTCATGAAGATGTTTGTCACCATCTTCAGGACTTCTATCAATCTATTAAAGTATAAAATAAGCAAATATGGTAGAATCCTGGGAGAATTTCATTAATGCCCTAGAACGCCTTCAGAAAAGGAACACTCATTCTTCCTGATACATTCTTGGGGAAGAACTAGTAGCTTTGTAATGATAAATATGAGGATGATTAACATGCTTGCTATGGAAAGAATTGAGGAATCCAATGAAATGCATCATCTCTTTTACTTGTGATATTTTAGTAGGCATGGCTGCACTTCAAAGAATGGTAAAAGAGCCACAAATATATAGCAGACAATTTCTGGGGGTTCTCTAGTTCTATGACAGAGCTGGTCATGTCATGAAACAGAAAGCTTCTAAGGAAGATATATATGTGGAAATAGATAGATAGATAAAATATATATGTGGATAAGGAAGAGATATTTGTGTGTCTCAAGGGTATAACTTCCTCTCAGTTGTAGATCTTTCCATTGCACTCCTAATTGCTCTAGACAAGGGAAAAGTTAAGTTAGATGTCATTATTCCCAAATAGTAAAGGAAATATCCTATTGGACCAGACCCCCTAAAGCCAAGACAAGATAGAAATCCTTATTTCAGGTAACTGGAAATAAGTTTCAAAACAAGAATGGAGAAAAGGATGACAACACTATCCTCAAAGGAAAAGCTTTTTTTTTTTTTTTTTTGTCTGAAGGGGAAGAATCAGACAATAGTCTAAAAAGAGGCATAGAGATAATTTAGAAAAAGGATTAACCCTTCAGTTTCAACCACAGGATATCCTATCAGAAAAGAAAGAGAAGGTTTTTAAATCTGATCAAGAGTTAGGTGTGTTTATGTGTTCTCAGTCTTGTCAGACTTTAGGCAGCCCCAAGGAGTATAGAAGGCCTGACTTCTCTGTCCATGGGATTTTTCAGGCAAGGAAACTGGAGTAGTTTGCCATCTGATACTCCATTCAGTTAGATGTGTACCCCTCAAGAAAAGCATAACCCATGCATTTTCTTGCATCTTTTTCAAGACAAAGCAAACTGTACAAGCTCTTTGCTCCAGAATGTCATTTTGCAATTCATAAGTTGTGCTTGTGAATGAAGATTTATAATATTGTGGACTGGGATGAGTAAAGAAGAGACAAGATAAAGAAAAATGTAAACATCTAAAAAGCTGACCTACCACACACATTTCAGTGAAGTCCTTTTTTTTTTTTTTCTAACCATACAACAACAGAAGATCCATTCTTTATTGCCATCCAACACCTAAAGCAGTAGAAATAGGTAGGCAGATTGCATAGAGTGCAGAGAAGAACATAAATATCTGTGTAAGACTTAATTTTCTAGGTTTTCAGTATTTCTGTTGTTGTTTGCTTTGTTTCATTTTTCTTTTTCTACATCTCATCTCCTGGAAATTCCTAGTAACTGTAATGATGCCTCGGATCCTGTGTTTCCTTGGTATTTACAGTAAACATTTCCATGAGCTAGTGGCACTGATTTTACCTCAGGACTCCAGGAATAAGTCAACTATTCCACTGTTTATGAGATCAACAAGGTATTCTAGAGATTAAGTATTGGAAAGTCCTAAAGAGGTGTAGAAAGCATTAGCATGCAGAACAAATTGCTAAGTAGGAATTCTTACACCTAATCCTCCTGAACATGGTTTGCAACAAGATAATAAGAACTAGCCACACTGGTAATCATTATGCCTACCCCTAAAGTATGAAGTACAGGTTGATGCTGATTGGAAGAGAGGCTAGGTGTGTATCTAGAAGCATCAATGTCCATGAAAAAGCCATGCAGTGGCTGGTTGTAGTCAAATTACAGCAATGCACAGTTGAAGAAAATAAATGCATAGTCTAGTTTGCTGCTAGAAATATGATGGAATATGGTTGCTGAAGTCAAGGGTCCTTAGGGATTTTCACTAAGAACAAAGCTAGTGGAAGTGTTGAAATTCCAGTTGAGCTTTTCCAAATCCTAAACAACATGATGCTGTCAAAATGCTACACTCAGTATGCCAGCAAATTTGGAAAATTCAGCAGGGGGCACAGAACAGGAAAAGGTCAGTTTTCATTACATTCCCAAATAAAGGCAAAGCCAATGAATGCTCAAACTACCACACAATTACCCTCATCTCACACCCTAGCAAAGTCATGTTCAAAATTCTCCAAACTATCCTTCAATAGTATGTGAACTGTAAACTTCCAGATGTTCAAGCTGGATTTAGAAAAGGCAGAGAAACCAGAGATCAAGTTGTCAACATGCACTAGATCATTGAAAAGGTGAGAGAGTTACAGAAAACAACATGTCCCTCTGCTATATTGACTATGTCAAAGCTTCTGACTATGTGGATCACAACAAACTGTGGGAAATTCTTCAAGAGATGGGAATATCACACCAGCTGTCCTGCCTTCTGAGAAATCTGTATGCATGTCAAGAAGAAACAGTTAGGACTGGATGAAAGGTTGTTGCTGAACCACGAAAAGACACTGAGATTTGTGTCCTCCAGAGGAGAAGAATTCAATCTGGGGCCAAAGACAAGGCTTCATCACTCAGAGCTTTTGTGCAATAGAATTTTATTAAGTATAGTAGGGATAGAGAAAGCTTCTGACATAAACATCAGAAGGGGGCAGAGTCTCCCTTGCTAGTGATAGCAATGGAGTTATACACTGCACATTTAGTTATTACAATGAATCAAAAAAATGTCGGGAGGTTGTGAAGACCTCACTGGACCTACACCCATAATTTACATTTTAAGATAACAGGATTAGCCAGAAGGTTTTATCCCAGAGACTGCCCTCAAGCAGGATACATTTTGTTATATATTCCGAAGGAATGTAGAAGGGGGGGGACAGTCTGTCCTTTCTTCCTCCTTGAGAGTGCCAGACCCTCTCTCCTTGAGGACCCCTGGAATTCTTAGCAACCTGCCTAGGAGATGACTCTCTCCTGGACATGGAAGAGCAAACTGGTTCCAAATAGGGAAAGGTGTATGTCAAACTTTGTATATTGTACCCAACTTATTTGACTCATATGCGGAGAACATCATGAGAAATTCTAGGCTGGATTAAGCACAAGCCAGAGTCAAGATTGCCTGGAGAAATATTAATGACTTCAGATATGCAGATGACAAAACTCTTAAGTCAGAATGTGAAGAAGAACTAAAGAGCCTCTTGGTGATAGTGAAAGAGGAGAGTGAAAATTTTGGCTTAAAACTCAGCACTCATGGCATTTGCTCCCATCATTTCAGGGCAAATAGATGGGGAAAAAATGGAAACTGTGAGAGACTATTTTTTGTTGTGTTCCAAATTCACTACAGACGGTGACTCCAATCATGAAATTATAAGACATTTGCTCCTTGGAGGAAAACTTATGACCAACCTAGACAGTCTATTTGAAAACAGAGACATTGTGTTGCCAACAAAGATCCATACATACAAAGCTATGGTTTTTCCAGTCTTCACATATGGATGCATGAGTTGGGCTATAAAGAAAGCTGGGCACCAAGGAATTGTTGCTTTTCTCTTGTGGTGTTGGAGGAGACTGTTGAGAGTCCCTTGGACTGCAAGGAGATCCAACCAGTCCATCCTAAAGGAGATCAGACCTGAATATTCATTGGAAAGACTGATGCTAAAGCTGAAAGTCCAATACTTTGGTCTCATGATGCGAAGAACTGCCTCATTTGAATATACCCTGATGCTGGCAATGATTGAAGGCAGGTGGAGAAGCGGATGACAGAGGATTAGATGGTTGGATGGCATCACTGACTCAATGGGCATGAGTTGGAGTAAACTCTGTGTATTGGTGACATACAGGGAGGCCTGCTGTGTGGCAGTCCATGGGGCCTTAAAATATAAGAGACAAGTGAACAACTGACCCGAGTACTTGCTATAGGTGAAGGAAGAGAGTTTTAGAGCTGGTTTAAAACCAAACATGAGCAAGTCATGCAGGGGCTGATTGGAGGCAAATTCCAGCGATGTAAATTTGTAGAAAATAAAAACATATTGTATCATACTGCTAGAAATGTGAGGAACTTTGCCTGCTGATGCTGTATTTCAAGGATGGCTTCCTCCCTAGGTCCTATCACCTACACCATCATTTATCCTATCACTACAAGAAATATTCTGGGGGGAGGGGTGACGGAGTAAATACCAATTGTTTGCTGCCCTGAAGCTTGAGTTACTGTTATATCCGGCAGTAGGGAATAGGCCAATCCTCAGTCTCCTCCTCTTGTACCGCTAATTCCAGACAAAGTGCAAATAAGGCATTCCGAGACTTACGGAAAGAAGATACGGCCCTAAAGGTTTGTTTATTAGTAACGTTCCTCCACGAGGAGACACCGGAAACTATCATACCTCCACTTCATGTTTCTGATTACTTTCACTATCCATATGTTCAGTTCAGTTCAGTCCAGTCGCTCAATCATGTCTGACTTTTTGCAACCGCATGAATCACAGCACTCCAGGCCTCCCTGTCCACCACCAATTCGCGGAGTGATGTCCATCGAGTTCGTGATGACATACAGCCATCTCATCCTCTATCGTCCTCTTCTCCTCCTGCCCTCAATCCCTCCCAGCATCAAGGGCTTTTCCAATTAGTCAATTCTTCACATGAGGTGGCCAAAGTATTCAAGTTTCAGCTTCAGCATCCGCCCTTCCAATGAACACTCAGGACTGATCTCCTTTAGGATGGACTGGTTGGATCTCCTTGCTGTCCAGGGGACTCTCAAGAGTCTTCTCCAACACCATAGTTCAAAAGCATCAATTTTTCGGCGCTCAGCCTTCCTCACAGTCCAACTCTCACATCCATACATGACTACTGGAAAAATCATAACCTTGACCAGATGGATCTTTGTTGACAAAGTAATGTCTCTGATTTTTAATATGCTATCTAGGTTGGTCATAACTTTCCTTCCAAGGAGTAAACGTCTTTTAATTTCATGGCTGCAATCACCATCTGCAGTGCTTTTGGAGTCCCCCAAAATAAAGTCTGACTAGAATATTAGGACCTTGGTATAATATAAGAAAGCTGTTCCATGTCTAAATTTGATCAATAGTGGTTATGCTACTTCTACTACTACTGCTGCTGAGCAGAATGCAAAGGAAGTATGGATAATGATGACAATGATAATAGTGGGTTACCCATAGTAGCAGGATACTTAAGTGTAGTCCCATGTCCAGATTTAGGGAAATGCAAGCCTGCTAGTAGTTTGAGAGTTTGTTACAATTTCCTCAGGTGGACATAATTTGAGGAAACCTCCTAGGATTAACATTCCTGACTTGCACAAGCAACTTCACTTATAAGTCTATTTCTTCATCTACACATGAAGATCATTCAATTAGATTAGCAGTTGCAAAACTCTAAGCTTTAATCTTTTATCCCTCAAATGACAATAAATACAACAGAGAAAATTTAAGCTGTACCAGTTGAATTATGCAATGAATGTGGGCCTGCAAAGCTCTGTCTTCTAATTATTCTAATTCCTGCAAGCTTCATAATTAAGACATCTCCCTGCAGCCTATAGTTCTTTAATATTGAGATCTTTTCTTTACCAAGCTCTTAGCTGTTTTGCTCCTTAGAAGACTTTCTGCACCTATGTATCTAATTCTGTGCACTTCGCTTCATAATAGGACATGAAATTTAGAGAAGGTTGGCCTTACTGCCTGGATTAGTTGTATCAACCATTAAGAAACCCTTCAATAGGGCAATTGGGCCCAAGACCTTGGACTTTGAGCAAAGTGGTTAGTCAGTGTAGTACGTGATATCCTCATTGTCATTGAAGTATATGGCTCAGATGACAAAATAACTGCCTGTAATGTGCAAGACCTGAGTTCAATCCCTGCATCCAGAAGAGGCCCTGAAGAAGGAAATGGCTATCTGTTCCTGCATTCTTGCCTGGAAGTTTCCATGGACAGAGGATCCAGGTGGGCCACATTTCATGGGATGACAAAGACTTGGACACCATTGATCAAATTTTTCCTACTCTGGTATATAATATGTGGGTATGAATTGCTTCATGGAAAATTCTAGTGGTCCAAAGATCAGAGATAGTCTCTGACTCAGGCATAGAGTAAGTAGGAACTATTGCTGCTACAAAGTTGTGTCAGCTGTTTCCGACTCTGATAACTGCACAGATGGCAGCCCACCAGGCTCCTCTGTCCCTGGGATTCTCCAGGCAAGAATACTGGAATGGTTGCCACTTCCTTCTCCATAAGTAGGAAGAGCAATACTAAAAACGTGATCCAGTGTGTCCTCTGGGGAGACTACACTAGAATATACTTCTTTTGTAGTATACCAACCAGGACCCTTTCATTAGACATCCTTCAACTCTAAAATTTATGACTACTAATACTGTAACAATTACCTAGTCTGAAAAATTGCCTTTGGTCACGTGAAAGCCTCCTCATGTGAGAGGTGAAGATCCCATTACCGTTCATAAAATTTTGACAGTGAGTGATATGGAAGCAAATGACTTAATTCAAACTGAGATAAACTGTGGCACTATCTAGTTTCTGCTTGAGATTAGATTTTGTTTTCCCTCTGTTATATCTTGTTTCCCTCATTGCATGTCTCCTGCAAATCCTCACAATTAAGTCCCATGAATAGCAATCATAGACCCTACTTTAAGGGATCCAGATGAAAACATTCCCACACAGAATAGCAACAAGTCTTCTCCAAGAAAACCTAAGTGAAAGATATTCAAACTCTAGCCTCAGCTTCTATAAAGAAGGTATGTCCCAGCCTGCTGACATGCACTGTTCCTGATAGACACCTCTGAGACATAGTTTTTCATTCTTTATGTTCTTTTACCACATAAGTCATTGAAAAATATACTTTTCTTAGAATTTTGTGATATCTGTTAGCTGATCTTTGGATAGGCAAACAAAGTTTGTGGTTTTAACTTGTAAAAAACATTATTCCTTTTTGGAGTGTTAGGATCTTAATAATATACCTTCATGTTCAGCCTTTTTTTTTTTTTTTTTTTTAAGGTTAATAAGATTTTTTTTTTTTTTTAAATTTCCTATTGATTCCAGTATTTAGGTTACTTTTCTTTTTCTTCCTTTTTTTTTTTTTTTTTTTTCCAAGTAGAGACCTCTACTCTTAAAGAGAGGTGAGTAAAATGACAAGCAAAAATAGAAATAGGTTCTGATTATTTATTTCAGCTGGAGAACACAATGTATCAAAATACACCAGACAGATCAGTTGAAAAGAGTAGTCTAAGAACAATTTGCAAAATCAGAAAAAGTTTTATGAGCAATTTAAAATATCTAACAGGCACTACCAAAATAATAATAATAATAATAACAATCAAGGGAAGCAGGAGAATGGCATATGCACACACAGCTGAGACTGAGAACAGAGCACAGGCTGAAACTTCAGTGTGACTGAAGAAGGTAGAGTTAAAGGAACAGTGTGAAGATTGAAGAATGATGTAGAATTCACAGTCCTCATAGGCTATTCTCAAAATTGTGCTTTCTATCACATACCTTAGCTAATGAGGGACAGCTTTCTCTGGCTGTAGCAAGGTAGAGAGTGTCTGGAGAAGAGAACTGGATGCTAGGAAATGATTAATAGACCTCTGCATCATGCACCGTTGAGAAATCACTTAAATGTTGTGACAGATGGGTTACAATAAAGACACCAAAATGTGGATGAATTTCAGCATAATAAGGGGTAAAAGCAGCATAACTGAGATACAGAACAGATGAGGTGGGACAGGAAGGGAAGTAGCCAAGAATAAATGCAAGTGTCAAGCATGGAAGACAAAATTTTGTTGTTGTTCTTCAGTTAGTAAGTCATTCCCTACTCTATGGCAACCCATGAATGATAGCCTGCCAAACTTACCTTCACGATTTCCCAGAATTTGTTCAGGTCCATGTCCATCAGTTGGTGATGTTATATAACTGTCGCATTATTTGCTACCGACTTCTCTTTTTACCTTCAATCGCTCCCAGCATCAGAGCATTTTTGAAAGAGTGAGCTCTTTGCACCCATGTGGCCAAAGGAAGAAAGAACATTGAAAGTTAACTAGGTTTTCCAAGGAGAAGTCTTGAAACTCTTTAGGCTATAGATACAGAAAATATTTTCACAAAATTCAACACTCATTTATGATAAAAACCTGTACAGGAATTGGGAACAGAGGGAAACTTTTCAACCTAATAAAGGCCACATATGGAAAAATCCACTGCAAATATGATTCTCAGTGTTGAAGAACTGAAATCATGACCACTAGGTCCTGAACGAGACAAAATTGACGACTCTCATTTTTATTCAACATAAAAGTTAGGACTTCTACTACAGCTTTCAGAAAAGAATAAGAAAAACAAAATTGGAAACAAACAAGAAAAGAAGTGGTAAAACTGTCACTGTTTGCAGATGATATGATAGTATGCCCATGTAAGCCAAAGATAGCACCAGGAAACCACTTGAACTAATCAATGGGTTTAGGGAAGTTGGCAGATACAAAGTTAAGACACAGAATTATCTTCATTCCTACACACTGAGAACAAAACATCCAAAATAGAAATGAAGGAAACATTAACATTTACTACTGCAACAAGAAGAGTAAAATTATTGAGAATAAATTTGCTCTCCCTCCCAAACAAGGAGAAGAATTGTGCACAGAAAATAATAAGATATGAAAGAAACAAATCAAAGATGACACAAAGAAGTGTAGACATTACCATTTTCTTTGACTGGAAAAAGTCAATATTGTGAAAGTGGCTTAATGGAAAAAAGCAGTTTACACATTCAATGCAATTCCTATCAAATTGCCAATGACATTTTTCAAAGTAGATTAAAATAAAATACAACTTATATGGAAGCATAAAAGACCTTAAATTGCCATGCAATCTTAGAAAGAAAAATAAATCCAGAGGAATCATATTTTCTGGCTTCAATCTATAAAATAAAGCACTAGTAACCCACACAGCATGAAACTGGCCCACAAGCAGGAATATGGACCAATGGAAGTGATTGAAAAACCTGACAAAATATCTTGCCCAATGTTCACCTAATCTATGACAAAGGAGGCAACAATATCCAAGGGAGAAAAGATAATCTCTTTTATATAGGATGCCGGGAAATCTGGACAAATAAAGATGAAGAATAAAATTAGGACACTTCTTTGCTGTTGTTCAATGTCCAAGTTGTCTCTGACTCTTTGTGATGCAATGGACTGAAGCAGGCAAGCCTCCCTATGCAGCACTATCTCCCAGAGTTTGCCCAAGTTCATATCCATTGCATCAGTGATGCAATCCAACAAACTCATCCTTGTGACAACCTTCTCTGTCTGCCTTCGGTATTTCCCATGATCGTGGTCTTTACAATGAGTTGGCCCTTTTCATCACCTTCAGCAACTGTCCTTCCAAAGAGTATTTCAAGTTGATTTCAAGAAATTGACTGGTTTAATCCCCTTGCTGTCCATGTGACTCTCAAGAGTCTCCTCCAGCACTACAGTTCAAAAGCATCAATGTCTCATCTCTCACAACTGTATGTGAATAACAGAAAGAGGATTGACTCAGCAGCCTTGGTTATATGGACTTTTCCTGGCAGAGTGGTGTCTGTTTTGTTTTGTTCTTTGTTTGTTTGTGTTTTTTTTTTTTTTTTTCCCACACACTATCTAGGTTTGTCACAGCTTTCCTGCCGAGAAACATTTGCTTTTAATATCATGGCTGAAGTCACCATTTGCAGGGACTTTACAGCCTGAGAAGAGGAAATCTGTCACTCATTCCCCTTGTGCCCCTTCTATTTACCATGACGTGTTAGGCCTGGGTATTGTGATATGAGTTTTCATAATATTGAACTTACTGCCTGCTTTTACACTCTTCTTTTTCCTCATCAAGGCATTCTTCAGTACATCAACCTATGAGCTTGTAACTCATCCAAACTTTCATTTCTAATCATGTACTATGTGTAGAAGTTAAATAAACAAGGTGACGGTAAACAACCTTGCCATACTCTTTTCTCATCCCAGAAACAGTCAATTGTTGTTCTAACTGTTGCTTCTCAACCTGCATACAGATTTCTCAGGAGACGGGTAAGATGGTCCTGTATTCCCATCTCTTTAAGTGTTTTCCATAGTTTGTTGTGATCCATAGAATCTGAAAAAGAGGGAGAGGATATCCTGGAATCATATTGCTAATTCTATGATGCAGCAAATGGTGGCGACTTGAGTTCTGGTTCCTGTGATGTGTCTAAACCCAGCTTGAACATCCATACTTTCTCAGTTCATGCAATGAGGAAGTGAAGCTTAAAGGATTTTGAGCATAACTTCACTAGCATGGGAGATGTGTGCTATTTTGCAGTGATTTAAACATTCTTTAGTAGTGCCTTGTAAATGGCACTGGAAACTGGGATAAGGATTGGCTTTGTCCAGTCCTGCGGCAACTGCTAGGTTTTCCATATTTGCTGACATATTGAGTGCAACACCTTGAATTTATCATTTTTGGAATTTTCTAATGTTCAGGTGGAATTCCATCACCTGTTTTAGCTTTGCTGATAGAATTACTTCCTAAGGCCCATGTGATTTTACAGTCCAGAACCACTGGCTTTATGGGAATGATCACTCCATCCTGGTTGTCTGGGTCATTGTGTTTTTCTTTTCTTTTCTTTTCTTTTTCCTACAGCCTTTAGCATTTTTTCCATATTTTCATGAAGTCTTCTGCTTCTCTTAGGTCTTTCATATTTCTGTCCTTTATTAAGCCCATCTTTGGATGAAATGGTGTATTGTTTTTTGTTTCTTTGTTTTTTTATTTTTTTTTTTCCCATTAGAACACTAGTTTTTCCCCTTCTCTTCTTTTCTTATATTCCTTTGCATTCTTTTGAAGAAACACTTCTTGTCTCTCCTTGCTATTCTCTGGAACTCTGTACTTAGTTTAGGGTACCTTTCTCTTTTCAGCTTGCATTTCCCTTGTCTACTTTCATAAATATTTGAAAAATCACTTCAAACACACATGTTTCTTTGTGCCTTTGATTTTGTTTGTTTTTCTTTTTGGCATGGCTTTGTTCACTGTTTCTTGTACAATATTTTGAACCTCCCCCATGATTCTTGATGTATTCTGTCTACTAGACGTAAAGCCTTGAAACTATTTGCTACCTCCACTGCTTTATAGCTCAACATTCAGAAAACTAAAATCATGGTATCCAGTCCCATCACTTCATGGAAGATAGATTTGGAAACAGTGGAAACAGTGACTGGGTTTATTTTGCTGGGATCCAGAATCACTGCAGCCATGAAATTAAAAGATGCTGACTCATTGGAAGGAAATTTATAACCAATCTAGACAGCATATTAAAAAGAAGATAAATTACTTTGCCAACAAGGTTCATCTAGTCAAGGCTATGGTTTTTCCAGTGGTCATGTATGGATGTGACAGTTGGGCTACAAAGAAAAGTGAATGCTGAAGAATTGATGCTTTTGGACTGTGGTGTTGGAGAAGACTCTTGAGATTCCCTTGGACTGCAAAAAGATCCAACCAGTCCATCCTAAAGGAGCTCAGCCCTGCATGTTCTTTGGAAGGACTGATGTTGAAGCTGAGGCTCCAATATTTTGGCTACCTGATGCGAAGAGCTGACTCTTTGGAAAAGACCCTGATTCTGGGAATGATTGGGGGGCAGGAAGAGAAGGGGATGACAGAGGATGAGATGGTTGGATGGCATCATTGACTCAATGGACATAGGTTTGGGAGGACTGTGGGAGTTGGTGATGGCCAGGGAGGCTTGACATTCTGTGGTTCATGGGGTCGCAAAGAGTTAGACACGACTGGGTGACTGAACTAAACTCATCTGAACGTCATATTCAAAAGGGATTTGATTTAAGTTATACCTGGCTTTCCTAGGTGTTCACACCCTGCCTTTCTTTACTTTAAGCTTGAATTTTGCCATGAGAAACTAATGATCTAAGTCACAGTCAACCTCAGATCTAGGGTTTGTTGTTTTTTTTTTTTTTTTTTTTTCTGACTGTATACAACAACTCCCTCTTGATTGCTACCAATTATGTAATTAATCTTTCTTCAGTATGGCCCATTTGATGCTGTCCACGTGTAAAGTCATCTCTTGTGTTGTTGTAAAATGATGTATGCTATGATCAATGCTCACTGTTGACAGAATTCTATTAGTCTTTGTCTTGCTTCATTTGGTACTCCAAGACCAAAGTTGTGTGTTACTCCAGGTATCTCTTGACTTCCTAATTTGTATTCCATTCGACTATGAGGATCAAAACATTTCTCACACTGCTTTTGGAGATATTATTAATTGCTGTTATAATTAAGATAGGGTTATGTCCTTTAAGTGAAGTTTGCTTACTAGTTAGCTAAATATGTGGGTAGCTGTGTCTAGGAAGGGATCACTGTAACTGGAGGTCTGATGTCACTGCTATGAATGACACTATTTCAATGAAATTCAGAGCTTTCCACAGCGTAGCATAATCAAGGCCATATGATTGATCTAAGGAGATGAACGGATAGATAATTATAAAGGCCTTAACTGACTATTAGTGATTATTATTTGACTATTAGCCCACACCTCAAGGCAAAGGAGTCTTAATGTGTGTAGGCTGTGTCTCAAGGCTATCCTCACTGCCTAAGCAAAGGCTATAGGCTAAAAGTATGAGGAGATGCTGCCTCCACAGTAAAGAAAACAGAGACCTCTACTGGTAAGCCCAGAGTCAAAGGGTATTGCCAAGACTATCCTTGAACTGGACATGTGAAGTAGCGTTACAATAGAAATTAAATGGTTCCATGAAAAGGCAAAAGCAGCAGAGGCCTTCTGCTCATTTTCTTCTCTTTTTCCAGACATTGAGTCCCTAATCAGCCCACGCCCAGTACTACATTATGTACACAGTTCCTCCAATGTGGGATGTTCGAAATGCCTGCCAGGAAAAGCTCAGCCCAACTAGAATATCTTGTTGATAAAATGGAAATGGGAACTTTAGGAGAGGCCTAAACTGATGTTTTGGCCAAACGTGAGGAGATAGTGAAGCACAGGGAGGGCTATCATGCTGCAATCCATGGGGTTGCAAGGAGTCCCACCAAGGATGTGACTTGGAGACTGAACCACAAAACCCGTCTGATTTTAAAAGACTTTACAAATTTCAACAGGATGTGCTTTCACCCATGCTCTGACCCTCACATGAGAGCTTTCAGGCAGTGATGCCAGTATCCTCACTAACCAAGTTTCTTGCGTTTTGCGGAGCCATCTGGGGCCAACAGATTTAGAATTTAGAAAAATATCAGCTTTAGAATTTAGAAAAATATCAGTTCCATTTGTGAGTAGCAACACCATCATTATAAACAATGTAATGTCACTTGAGGTGTGTGCTATTCTACCTGTCCTCAGGGATTTCTCTTCTTAGGTATAGTACCCCAGGCTCAACTCAATTGGCTCAACTTGCATATGTTCACTTAGTCCTCTTGGAGGCCACCACAAAATGGGGTCTTGAAAATATTTGCACATTCACAGATGCCTATGCTGCTGCTAATGGCCACCCCTTGTAGATTGATTTCACCTGTCTACTGCTCTCTTCTGCTGGGGATTCAGACTCTGCTGCCACAATCATTAATATTCACACAAGATTCCTATTCAGGACAGGTAATTGCTTTCCTTAATTAATTGATTATTGTTTCTTTGGAATCAATAGATATAACTGAATTTGGTCAGTGAAACCACTTCAACTCTCAGAAAACTGAACAGTGGACCCTTCAACAAAATAGTCTTTGGTGTTTTCAATGCAAATGACCTTGCTTATTGAATGTCATAACAGCCTTCTTAATGATACTCCTAAAAGTACTTCCAGCGCTGAATTCCCCAAAATGGATGGAAAATAAGCTCTTTGTCACCATCTTGCTGAACTCTCACACACTGAGTCTTCTTCCTCACATAGAAATTCTTATATTCTCCCTAAATTCCACGTTGTATCTTTTTTAGGCAAAAAATCAAGCTTTTACACTCTAAGACAATGTTCTATTTTGTCCTATGACTACTTCCCCAGCCTGCTACAATTTTAGAATCATTTCACTATGCACTAGTTGGGTGCAAATTTAAAAATGACAGAATGGTCTTTGTTCATTTTCCAGGCAAACTACTCAACATCACAGTAATTCTAGGCTCTGCCCTGAATCCTGATTCTGAAGAAGTTCAGATTTATCAGTTTTCTGAAGAAAAACAAGACTTCCTAGAGCTAACAGCAAGTGAAAGATGTCCTTATCATCACAGGGGATTGGAATGCAAAAGGAAAAAAATTAAGAGACATGTGAAGTAGCAGGCAAGTTTGGCCTTGCCAAAACAGGAATACAAGATGAAGCAGGACAAAAAAATAATCAAATTCCACCAACAGAATGCACTGGTCATACCAAAGATCCTTTGACAACCACACAAGATATGGCTTTACACATGGACATCACCAAATGGTTCCTAATGGTATCAGCCTGTCTATATAATCAAGAGGGGAAAGTGTATAATGTCAGGGGGGAAAAAAATAAATCTGGAGCTCACTGTGGACCAGATCATCAGCAACATATGGTACAATTCAGAAGGTCAGGTTCATAACCACTAGGCCAGCCAGGGACTAATAAAATCAAATACCCTCTGAATATGCAGTGCAGATTACAAAGATATTCCAGAGTTTATATCTAGCAAACAGAGTGCCTCAAAAAGTAGGGAAGGAGGTCCAAAATATTGAACAGCAAGCAGTGGATGAAGCAATGCCAAAGAAAAAGAAAATCATGGAGGATGACTTACAAATAGCTGAGTACAGAAGAGTAGCAGAAAGCAAGTCAATAGGAATGTAAAGGGTTTTCTGTGTGTTAACATTATATCCTGCAACTTTACTATATTCATTTATTATCTCTAGTAATTTTCTGGTAGAGTCTTTAGGGTTTTCTATGTAGAGGATCATGTCATCTACAAATAGTGAGAGTTTTACTTCTTCTTTTCCTATCTGGATTCCTTTTATTTCTTTTTCTGCTCTGATTGCTGTGGCCAACACTTCCACAACTATGTTGAATAGTAGTGGTGAGATTGGGCACCCTTGTTTTGTTCCTGACTTTAAGGGAAAAGCTTTCTATTTTTCACCATTGAAGATAATGCTTGCTGTGGGTTTGTCATATATAGTTTTTATTATGTTGAGGTATGTTCCTTCTATTCCTGTTTTCTGGAGATGTTTTATCATAAATGGATGTTGAATTTTGCCAAAGGCTTTTTCATCTAGTGAGATAATCCTATGTTTTTTTTATGTTTCAATTTGTTAATGTGGTGTATTACATTAATTGATTTGTGGATATTAAAGAATCCTTGCATTCCTGGGATAAAGCCCACTTGGTCATGATGTATGATCTTTTAATATGTTACTGGATTCTTTTTGCTATACACTAACAATGAGAAAACAGAAAGAGAAATTAAGGAAACAATACCATTCATCATTGCAACAACAACAGCAAAAAAAATAAAATTCTTAGGAGTATATCTACCTAAAGAAATGAAATACCTATACATAGAAAACTATAAAACACTGATGAATGAAATCAAAGAGGACACAAATAGATGGAGAAATATACCGTGTCCGTGGATTGGAAGAATCAATATTATGAAAATGACTATACTACCCAAAGCAATCTATAGACTCAATGCAATTCCTATCAAGCTACCAACGGTAATTTTTCAAAGAAGTAAAACAAATAATTTCACAATTTGTGTGGAAATACAAAAAACCTTGAATAGCCAAAGCAATCTTGAGAAGGAAGAATGGAACTGGAGGAATCAACCTGCCTGACTTCAGACTCTACTACAAAGCCACAGTCATCAAGACAGTATGATACTGGCACAAAGACAGAAATATAGATCAATGGAACAGAATAGAAAGCCCAGAGATGAATCCACGTACCTATGGACACCTTATCTTTGACAAAGGAGGCAAGGATACACAATGGAAAAAAGACAACCTCTTTAACAAGTGGTGCTGGGAAAACTGTCCAACCACGTGTAAAGGAATGAAACTAGAAAACTTTCTAATACCATACACAAAAATAAACTCAAAATGGATTAAAGAGCTATGTAAGACCAGAAACTATAAAACTCCTAGAGGAGAACGTAGGCAAAACACTCTCTGACATAAATCACAGCAGGATCCTCTATAACCCACCTCCCAGAATATTGGAAATAAAAGCAAAACTAAACAAATGGGACCTAATGAAACTTAAAAGCTTTTGCACAACAAAGGAAACTATAAGCAAGGTGAAAAAACAGCCTTCAGAATGGGAGAAGATAATAGCAAATGGAGCAACAGGCAAAAGATCAACCTCAAAAGATACAAACATCTCCTGCAGCTCAATTCCAGAAAGATACATGACCAATTAAAAAAATGGGCCAAAGAACTAAACAGACATTTTTCCAAAGAAGACATACAGATGGCTAACAAACATATGAAAAGATGCTCAACATCACTCATTATCAGAGAAATTCAAATCAAAACCACAATGAGATACCATTACATGCCAGTCGGGATGGCTGCTATGCAAAAGTCTACAAGCATAAATACTGGAGAGGGTGTGGAGAAAAGGGAACCCTCTTACACTGTTGGTGGGAGTGCAAACTAGTACAGTCACTATGGAGAACAGTGTGGAGATTTCTTTAAAAAACTGGAAATAGAACTACCATATGACCCAGCAATCCCACTCCTGGGCATACACACCAAGGAAACCAGATCTGAAAGAGACACGTGCATCTCAATGTTCATTGAAGCATTATTTATAATAGCCAGGACGTGGAAGCAACCTAGATGCCCATCAGAAGACGAATAGATAAGGAAGCTGGTACATATACATAATGGAATATTACTCAGCCATTAAAAAGAACACATTTGAGTCAGTTCTAATGAGATGGATGAAGCTGGAGCCCATTATACCGACTGAAATAAGCCAGAAAGATAAACACCAATACAGAATACTAACACTTATATATGGAATTTAGAAAGATAGTAATGATAACCCTGTATGTGAGACAGCAAAAGAGACACAGATATATAGAACAGACTTTTAGACTCTATGCAGAAGGTGACAGTGAGATGATATGGGAGAATAGCATTGAAAGATGTATATTATCAAGTGTGAAACAGATCACCAGTCCAGGTTGGATGCATGAGACAAGTGCTCAGGGCTGGTGCACTGGGATGAATGACCCAGAGGGATGGGATGGGGAGGAGGTGGGAGGGGGGTTCAGGATGGGGAACACATACAAATCCATGGCTGATTCATGTCAATGTATGACATAAACTACGGCAATATTGTAAAGTAATTAGCCTCCAACTAATAAAAATAAAGGGAAGAAAAATTAAAAAGAAGTCTCAAAAAAGAAGAAAAAAGAAAAGAAAAAAAGAAAGAAAAATCAACCTGAATAATGGAGCAAAATGAAACAAACTTTTAAACACATAAATCTTAATAAATTCTAAACTTGAGAAGAAAATTCCCTCCAAAAAACTAAGTGCATTGTTTGCAAGTTAAAACCACCAACTTTGTATATCCATCCCAAGATCAGCTAAAAAATATCATCAGATTCTTTGAAAAGAATATTTTTAAATAACTTTTAAGGGTGAGAACATAAAAAAGCCAAACAAAACAAAACAAAAAAGACACATCTCAGAACTCTGCATCAGGGATAGTAACTAGCAACAGACAGGGACATTTCTCCTTTAGAGAAGTTGTGGTTAGAGTAAATATATTTTTCACTTTCCTTTTCTTGGTGATAGGTAGTTGTTATTCTGTAGTGGAAGTGTTTTAATCAGGATCCCTTAAATCAGGGTTCATGATTGCTCTTAAGTGACTTACTGGTGAAGATTTCAAGGAGAAATGGGCTGAGGGGAACAAGATATATCAGAGGGAAGACAAAGTATAATCTCAAGTGGAGCGCAAAATGCACCACTTTGAACATAATATTTTCAAAGTTTATCTCATTTTGAATTAATTCATTTGCTTCCAAGTCACTCACTGTCAAAATTTTACTCTAGGAAATAGAACCATTACCTCTCACAAGAGGAGGCTTTCATGTGACCAAAGGGAATTCTTTTCAGACTAGGGAGCCTTTTAAACAGATCAGTGACCAGGCATTGTAGAAGTTGAAGGGTGCTGAATGAAAGGGACCTGGGTGATGCACTGTAAAAGGGATAGTCTGGATATAGTCTTCCCAGCTTGCCACACTCCATCTCTCTCTCTCTCTCTCTCTTTTTTTTTTTTTTTTACAATTGGTCTTCATACTTAATGTACACTTGAAATAGAATCTATTTCTGATTTTTGGATCACTACGTATGAGTAGGAAGGCTGCTAAGGAGCAAAATAACCAAGGGGTTGTTATCAAAAATACCTAAATATGAAAGAGCTTAGCAGTTCCAAGAAAATGGCTTGATTATGAAGATAATGGGAAAAATAAAAATTAGAAGACAGCTTTGCAGACCCACATTCATTCCATAGTTCCATCTCAAGCTGTTTACATTTTATCTGCTCTATGCAACATAATCTGAGGGAGAAAATGTTAAAGTTTCATGGCTGCTAATCTGACCAATATCTTAAGTATATAGAAGACATAGTCATATAAGGGAAGCTGCTTGTTCAAGTCCAGAAAGTTATTAGTATGAGGTTTCCTCAGGCACTATCCACTTGATGGAATTGTAGTACATTCTCAAGCTACTGTTAGGCTCACATTTCCCTCAGATTGGACAAGGGACTACACCAATCAACCTGATACTCTGTGCAAGCTACTGTTATCAATAGCATCATTTTCCATATTTCCATTGAATTGTTCTCATCAGCGGTAGGAGAAGGCAATGGCAACCTACTCCAGTACTCTTGCCTGGAAAATCCCATGGACAGAGGTGCCTAATAAGCTGCAGTCCATGAATAGTCGACAGGACTGAGTGACTTCACTTTGACTTTTCAGTTTTATGTACTGGAAAAGGAAATGGCAACCCACTCCAGTGTTCCTGCCTGGGGAATCCCAGGGATGGAGGCGCATGGTAGGCTACTGTCCATGGGCAACACAGAGTCAGACACGACTGAAGCGACCTAGGAGCAGCAGCAGTAGTAGCCATAGTGCAACTGTTATTGATCACACTTAGGTTTGAAAGAGAATTTTTTTTTTTTATCCTATTCTACAGCTATAAAAATCTAGCTGTAAATCTCTTTGATGAATGTCTTAACAGTGAGCAATATTAAAGTTATCTGTCATGCTTGTGGCCCTATCTGTGGCTATTCATCAGAAAGAGTCTGTGTTTAACTATGTCAGGAGTTTATAAGCCATATGAATAGTTAAGCTAAAATGCAATTTACACTATTTAAACCTTAGTCTAAGTAGCAGATAGAGCAAAAAGGATGATGTTGAATATGAGTAATGCATGTTAACACAAAGACTTTGGACAGACTACAGATATGATATATTTGTTGAAGCATTTTGATGTTTCTGGGAGCTTTTGAAGATCAAAATATGTCTGATCTAGGTCTTCTGATGACTAGGATTCAGTAGGAGACAATGGAAAAGAAGGGAAGGACACTTCAGACAAAAGGAGCACTGACAAAACCCAGAATAGGAAAAGAATAAAACATGGAGTTTAATTGTACCTGAATGACGGATTATGTGTGGACATATGCAGTGGGCAGGTTTGACAGAAGAGATCAAAACATCAATTTCATAGGTAAGGGAAATCATTGGGTATATTTATGTGTAGGAGTGATAGGCTCTGATGTCTCTTCTGTGGAGTAAAGATGTTGCTAAACAGACTTTTGAGGACCACATCTGCCTTAGTGTCTTGGAATGCTGTATTTTCAACTTGCCTGGGATTAGTAGTATGAGTGGAAGAGACTGATGCTTGGCCTATCTCAGTTCTAGCACATCCGTAATTCTATCTTCAGTGAAACAAATTAGCGGAATTTTCTCCTCCCTGAAGATTTCTCGTAGACATAGGATGAAAGATGGAATAGGTGGTAGGACCAAATATTTTGGAACTATTGTTGAAATACAGCATCGGCAGCCACAGTTCTGCATAGTTCCAGCAGCATGATACAAAGTGTATTTAATTTTCTTCAGCTATTCATTATTCTAATTTGACACTAACCAGCCCCTGCATGACATCCTCATGTGCACTGAAGATTCTAGATAAACACTTAGAGTCTCTTCAAATCAGCACCAAACTATACTTCATACATTAATGGTAGGTACAAAGATTAATATTGTTCCTAATACTTATTGACCTTGTTGCAAATCAGGTTCAGCAGGGATAATTGGTTAGAAATTCCTAATCTTCAACTGGTTCTGCATGCCAGTGGGTTCTGTCCATTTAGGACTGGTTAATAATACCAGTTCTCTTCAAACTCATATAAAGAAGCTAAATATAGGGTATATTGACTTATTCCTAGAGATCCGATAGAAAGTCAGTACCACTAGATTCTGGTCTGCTTACTGAAAACATCAAGGCAACAGAAGATTTGCAACATCTTTAGAGTTACTAGGAACTTGTGGGAGATGAGGTCTAGAAAAACAAACAAACAAACACAAAGAAACTTTTGGGTCAGAAAAAGAAATTTATGTTCCAATTCTCTGCACTCTCTTTTCTCTATCTAATCTATTTCTCTTGTCAATAAAGAATGGATCTTCTGTTTTTACGTGATTTATTAAAAAAAAAAAAGACTTCACTGAATTTTGAGGTGAATCAGATTTCTAGAAGTTTATCTTTTTTTTTCTTTAATTTGCCTCTCTATGAATTAAATTATCCCTATCCACAATATTATAAACCTTCCTCTTTCACAAGTGCAACTTTGCAATTTCAGAAAGACTCTCTGGAGCAAAAAGTGTTTATAGGTTGCTTTGTCTTGAAAGAGATGCAAGAAAATACATGAACAATGTTTTCTTCAGCTCTGAACATCTAATATAATGGAATAAAAAATGGCAACCCACCCTGATTTTCTTGCCTTGGAAATACCAGGGAGAAAGAAGCCTGGTGATCTACACTCCATGGGGCGTCAGATTGAATTAACTTAGGTCAGATTTTAAAATGTTCTTTCTTTTCTGATTTTACTGCATGCTGTTCACACTGAAGGCATACACCTTTTTTGAAATGTCTCTATGCCTCTTTTAAAGATAACTGCCTCCTATGTGGAAAGTGTTGAGCTTCCTTCTCTCCATCCACAACTTACAACTTCTTTCCTGTTACCTTAAATAAGGATTTCCATATTGCCTTGTCTCTAGGGAATCTGGTCCATGGGATATTATTTTTCTATTAGTAATCAATAACATTCTTCTTAAATGTTCTTTTGTCTGGAGCAATATGGAGCACTATAGAAGACCTGGAACTGAGAGTAAATGATAACTTTGAGACCCACATCGATCTCTTCCTTATTTAGGAGAAGGTTACTTTATCACTTGAACAGATCTGTCATAGAACTAGAGAACCCCAAGAACCATTCCCCCAGGTGTATGTGGCTCTTTTTCCTGTCCTTTCAATATTTTCATGCCAATTTTTATGTCACACATATTAGAGGCTATAGAATCCATTGTATTCCACAGTTCTGTCTGTAGTAGCAATGTGAATCCCCTTCATTTCCTTTCCCACCAAGCTAGAAAACCTTTACCAAGAGTAAAGATTCCCATTTCTGAAGGAGTTTTCAGGTATTAGTGAACTTTTCCTTGCATTTCTTGATATTTGTCTATATCATACTTTAGTAATATTGATAAGATGTCTTGGGGGTGGTCACAATCGTCCCCACAAGAAACTCATAAGAAGAAGTGATAGAGGTATCAGGATGCTCTAGGGAAGATGGAGATGATGTCAGGGAGATAGAAGGATGGCCTCCACCATGACATATTTGAAAGTGTCAGATGCAATGGTCTAGACTATTGATTTCTATAGTAAAAGAAGAAGGGCTGGCAAATGAGGTCATAAGTAATCCTGTCAGTCAAGTAAGGAAGAACCTGAAATGAATGGTTTAAATATCAGAGGAAGTTAGTTCATCACCTTTAAGCAGTGTATGTGATGAGGGGTAGAGACTTGATGAGAACTCTGTCAGAAAAATAGACATTGGTATCTATGACAAATAAAGTATGTACAAAGGCTTCTGATTTTTTATCAGAGCTTCTTTCAAAATATTTTGTCAATCAGCCATCTAATGGCCCACATTCCCATGGTCTCTCTTTATTTCTAACACTTCTCAGAAGCTTGGCTTCTCTGTGCTTTTGCATTTTTAATTAATTAATGTATTATTTTAATTGGAGGATAACTGCTTTACAATATTGAATATTGTAAATTACAATATTGAGGTGGATGTTGCCATACTTTAACATGAATCAGTCATGGCTGTACATGTATAACAGCATCCTGAATCCCCCTCCAACCTCCCTCCCCACCACTTCCTCCTGGGTTGTACCAGAACACCAGTTCTGAGTGCCCTGCTTCACTAATCAAAATTGCATTCATCAACTACTTTATATGGTAGTATACAGGTTTCAATGCTATTCTCTACATTTCCCACCCTCGCCTTCTCCCACATAGTCCCAAATTCTGTTCTTTACATCTGTGCCTCTTTTGCTTTCTTGCATGTAGTGTTACCATACCACCTTCTAAATGCCATATATATGCATTAATGAACTACATTGGTGTTACTTTGTTGTTTTACATCACTCAGTATAATAGGCTCCAGTTTCATGGACCTCATTTGAACTGACTCAAAAGTGTTCTCTTTAATAGCTGAGCAATATCCCATTGTGTATATGTATCATGACTTCCTTATCCATTCGCTTGCCAATGAACATATAGGTTGCCTCCATGTCCCATTGAAACTGTACTGCAATGAACATTGAAATGCATGTGCCTCTTTCAATTCTGCTTTCCTCAGTGTGTATGTCTAACTGTGGGACTACTGGATCATATGGTAGTTCTAGTTTCACTTCTTTAAAATATCTCCATACTCTTATCCATAGTGGCGATACTAGTTTGGACTCTCACTATCAGTGTAGGAATCTTCCACTTTCTCCACACCCTTTCCAGCATTTATTGACTAGACTTTTTGATGGGTGCCATTCTGACCAGCACGAGTAGGCACCTCATTGTGGGTTTGATTTGCATTTCTCTGATTATGCCTGAGGTTGAGCATCTTTTCATGTCTCTGTTAGCCAGAGACATGTGTGTCTCTCCAGAGACATGGCTGTTGAGGTTTTTGGCCCATTTCTTTATTCAGTCATTTAACTTTTAGGGATTGAACTTCATGAGCTGCTTTTATAGGCTAGGGAATAATTCTTTGTCAATGGCTTTGTTTGCTGTTATTTTCTCCATTTCAAAGGGTGCTTTTTCACATTGCTTATAGTTTTCTTCATTATACAAAAGCTTTTAAGTTTCATTAGGTTCCAAATGTTCATTTTTGTTTTATTTCCATTTCCTTTGGAGGTGAATCATAGAGCATCTTGCTGTGATTTATGTCAGAGTGTGTGTTCTGCCTACATTATCCTCTAAAACTTTTATAGTCTCTTATCTTATAGTTAGATCTTTAATCTATTTTGAGTTTAGTTTTGCCTATGGTGTTAGGAAGGGTTGTGCTTTCATTCTTTTACAGCCAGTTGATCATTTTTTTTCCAGCACCTCTTGTTAAAGAGCTTGTCTTTTCTCCATTGTATATTCTTGTCTCCTTCATCAAAATTAAGATGTGCTTAGGTGTTTGGACTCATCTCTAGGTTTTCTATTTTGTTCCATTGACCTACATTTCTGTCTTTGTGCTACTGTCTTGAAGACTGTAGTTTTGTAGTATAGTCTGAAGTCAGGCCAGTTTATTCCTCCATTTTCATTCTTCTTTCTCAAAATTTCATTTACTGTGAGAGGTTTCCTTGTGTTTCTATACATACTGTGAAAGTATTTGTTCTAGTTCTGTGAAGAATGCCATCTGTAACTACTTAGGGTTGCATTGAATCTATAGATTACTTTGGTTTGTATACTCATTTTCACTATATTGTTTCTTCAAGTCCATCAACCTGGTATAATTCTCCATCTATCTGTCTCATCTTTCATGTCTTTCATCATTGGCTGTTAATAGTTTTCTATATATCATATAAGTCTGCTTTTTTTCTTTGTGTAAATTACCACCTAAGTATGCTAGTTATTTTCATTGCCAATGGTGAACAGATTGTTCCTTAATTTCTGTTTTTCTGTTTTCTCACTGTTCATGTGAGAATGAATGCAAGGGGGTTTCTGTGTAATAACTTGTACTTCGCACAACATTACATATTCATGCAAGTTAAGCTCTAGTATAGTCCATGGTGTCTTTAAAGTGCTTTCTAATGTAGAGGATCGATGTACATCTGGAAACAGTGGGAGTTTTTTTTTTTTTTTTTTTTTTTTTTAACCAACCTGGATTCGTTTTTATTTATTTTTCTTATATGACTGTTGTGGCTAGGACTTCCAAAACAATTTTGAATAGTTGTGGTGAGCACCCTTGTCTTGTTCCTGATTTTAGAGGAAATGCTTTCATTTTTTCACCATTGAAGATAAATGTTTGCTGTGGGTTTGTCATATATAGATTTTATTGTGTTGAGATATGTTTCTTTTATACTTCCTTTCTGGAGAGTTATCATAACTAGGTGTTGAATTTTCTCAAATATTTCTCTGCATCTATTGATATAATCATATGGTTTTAATCTGTCAGTTTAATATAGTGTATCATATTCATTGATTGATTTGCAAATATTGAAGAATTTGATTCTATTTTTTGGACTCCTTGAAGCTGCAGGAAAATTTCTGCATCTATGTTTCCCAATCTGTTTAGTGATAATGGCCTGTTGTTTTCTTTCATTGTTGCATCTTTGTCTAGTTTTGGTATTAGGGTGATGGTGACCTCATAAAATGTGTCTTGGAGCTTATCATCCTCTGCAATTTTCTGGAAGAGTTTGAGTTGGTTAGGTGTTAGTTGTTCCATAATTTTTTTTTTTTTCATAAATTCTAAAGAAAAAAAAAAAGTAGGATTCACCTTTGAAACTATCTAATCCTGGTCTTTTGATTTATGACAGCCTTGATTAGAGCTTTAATTTCCATGACTCTGATGTGTCTGTTAAGATTTTCTATTTCTCTCTCATTCAGTTATGTAAGATTATTCTTTTTTAATATTTTTTCAATTTCTTCAACATTGTCCATTTTAGTGAAATATAATTGCTCAGAGTAGACTCTTATGACATTTTGTATTTCTGGGTTGTCTGTTGTGATTTCTCCATTTTCATATCTAATTTTATTATTTTGATTCTTCTCCAGGCCCCCCCGCCCCTTTTTTCTTGATCACTCTCAGCTAATGCTTTGTCTTTAATTTATATTCACAAAGAACCAGATTTTCATTTTATTGATCTTTGCCATAGCCACTTTTGTTTCTTTTGCACTTATTTCTGCTCTGCTTTTTATGATTCATTTCATTCTACTAACTTTGGGATTCTTATTTTCCTCTTTTTTTGTTTGCTTTAGATGTAAAAGCAGACTGTTTCTTTGATGTTCCTCTTCTTCCTTGAGGGAGGCTTATATGATATGAATCTACTCCTTAACACTGTGTGATACTGAATCTCAAAGGTTTTGGGTTGTCGTGTTTTTATTTTGCTTGTATTTAAATTTGAGTTCCTTTATTCTTTCTTCTGTGATCTGTTGGTTATTCAGATGTGTGTAATATCATCTCCATATGTTTGGATTTTTAATTTTTTTTCCTTCTGCACTTGACACTTAATCTTAATTCATTGTGATTGGAAAGCACTATTGATTTTTTTTTTTAATTTATCAAGGCTAGGTTTATGGGCCAGGGTCAGTCTATCCTGGAGGATGTTCAGTGTGCACTTGAGAAAAGGTGATTTCATTACTAATGAGTGCAATGCCTATGTATAACAATTAGGTGAAACTAATCCATTGTATCATTTAGGAGCAACTCAATGTGTAAGGCAAATGGAAGCAAGGAAGAAAGAGGAAATTAACAATAACACAATTACAGTGGAGGACTTAATACCCCACTCACACCTATGGATACATAAACTGAAAAGAAATTTAGCAAAGGATCATGAGCTGTAAATGTTCTTTTGACCCTTGTCTGCCTTTACACTTACTGTGGTTCCTCTGGTATGTCAGGAGGAGAAACAATAAAGTTGGCCATAGTTTGTGGCAGAAAGTTACCTAGCACAATTGGTAGAGTTGGAAAACGGATAGAAACGTCCTAATACAAAGATATGACTCACAAGCTAGTGGTATATTCCTTTTTTAAACGTTGAGACTTACTCAGCAAGAAAGTGAAATCCCAGATAGGAAGTTATATGATCTATAAATGGAATAAGCCTAAGATAACAGTCTACATGTGTATAAGTGAGTCCTGGTTTGAGCCCTTTCAATTATGTTAAGTGTTAGAAAGTGTCTGATAGAGCACACTCACACACCCTCCCCTAAATTAATCTCTCCTGAATTTCTAAGTTATTGCACTGTACTTGGCATATTATTATAGGCTATGCTTTAAAATTGTATAAGCGCATTGAGGACATAAACCACATTGATTTATCACATTTGGAAACATGACCCCAAGGCTTGCAGCCAGGTCTGGAAGAGCTGCCATCACCCCAAAAGGACAGGTGCTAGCTCTGAAATCTGCCCTTCATTCTCCTCTCCAACTCCCTCCATCTTATCACCAACCTGCAGCTTTCTCTGTCCCTTGCCCTGGACAGATTCTTGTTCTTGCAGTCTTCATCATCTTCCATGGGTGCCTACCCATTGCCTATATTTCAAACTGTCTGCTGATTGAATGAACACAATTTAGGAATGGAAATCAGAGGCTGCAGACAGGACTGCACAGAAGCATCTGAAGTTACAAAGCTGAAAACCACTTTGACTTGTGGATATGTTGGATGTTATTAGTGACTTGAATCCTATCAAGTGGGCCATCTGGGAGACGAATATTTTCCCTCTGAAACTGGCACAAAAGGCCTTTTTTTATGACTTCACTTTGGGTGTACACCTTCTCTGTAGTATCCTATCCCTGGTAGTTACCTCCAAATATTCCCAGTTGAGCATGCCTTGGACCTGATGTACACAGGGTCTCTTTTAGGCTTGGTTAAGACAGGAGGTTCAGAGGTCTTGTTGGCACAGTTTATCACGTTGGTAGAGGATTTACAATCTGCACTGGGGCATGTCCCTTGAAGAGCTTCAGGCTTAATAATGAACTTGCCTGGAGATGTGGTTTTTCTGTTCTAATGGCCCTTCTTAGGGCTGAGAACCATGTGATTCTCCATAGGCCCTTCAGTTTGGACTGGATTTTCTTCTTCTTTTTTTTTTTTTAATCATATGTATACTTTGCAAGTTAGAATCATGGTCTTTTGGGGTTCTCACAAACCCAGGGGACTGGCAATAAGAGTGGTGGCCATAGACAACAACTTTTGTCGTGGAAAAGGTGACTTTATCACACCTGGCAAACTCTGTGGGAAACACCAAGTGGCTCCAACCATTTGTTGGGAGACCTTGTGATCCTCTAAGCTTCCCAATAACTACTGCAGCCTATTGACTCGGTTAGGGGTTTCTGGAGGCAGGATTACCATGATGTGCTTGCTTTGTGTCATCACTAAAGCAATAGACAGTGATGTCTTGGTCACTGCCCTTTGCAAAACCAGTCCTCAGGATTGGTCAGGTCTTATCCTCAGGATTTAGAAGGAAATCAGTGGGAAGGATTAAAGAATAGTACTGTATGTTTTTGACAAAGTCATGCTGCCTTCCTGACGTGTTTACTTTCTTCTACCACTTTCTGTATATTATGTCCCTTCCATTATTTCCTAGGGAATATTTACACATATAATAGAAAGAATATTCATCCCAGCTAAATCCCTGAGGAAGAGTAAAAACTCGCAGGGAGCATTAGGAACCTGTGGGGATTACCACTCGATGTGTAAGAGAGTTTTTTAACACGTTCCTATGCTGAGAACCCAAATTAGTATTGTGAGTTCCATTAAATCACTCAGTCCTGTCCGACACTTTCTGGACCCATGGATTGCAGCACGCCAGGCTTCCCTGTCCATCACCAACTAATGGAGCCTGCTCAGACCCATGTCCAGTGAGTCAGTTTGTCACCAAAACATTTCATCTTCTGTCTTCACCCTCTCCTCCAGCCATTAATCTTCGTCAGCATCAGGCCCCTTGCCAATGAGTCAGTTCTTCACATCAGGTGGCCAAAATATTTAAGTTTCAGTTTCAACATCAGTGCTTCCAATCAATATTCAGGGCTGATTTCTTTTAGAATTGACCCCTCTGATCTCCTTGCAGTCCAAGGGACTCTCAAGAGTTTTCTCCAACACCACAAGCAGGGATGAGATTTCCAGAATGAGGCAAGCCTCTTCACTAAAGAGTAAATTACTTTGGACTGAAAGGAAGTGATGTAAAACAAATGATGAAATGTAATTTGTATAGAGCGAGAGTGCTATGATTTATATACCAGATTTTGGGGGTGAGGACTGTAAAAAAACGCGAATCCATGTAAGCTAACAAATACAACTCTACATGGCCAAGAGACCACTGATAAAATCATAGAGAAAAGAAAAGTTTTAGAGGAAAATAATATTAAAAACATGGTTGTTTGAATCTTATGGAGCATGATAAAGCAGTGAAAGAGTGAAGATAAATATGACACATCTCAAGTAATCAGTTCAGCTCAGTTCAGTCACTCAGTGGTGTTCGACTCTTTGCGACCCCATGAATTGCAACACGCCAGGCCTCCATGCCCATCACCAACTCCTGGAGTCTACCTAAATCCATGTCCATCGAGCCCGTGATGCCATCCAGCCATCTCAACCTCTGTCATCCCCTTCTCCTCCCGACCCCAATCCTTCCCAGCTTAGGGTCTTTTCCAGTGAGTCAACTCTTCATATGAGGTGGCCAAAGTATTGAATTTTCAGCTTCAACATCAGTCCTTCCAATGACCACCCAGGGCTGATCTCCTTTAGGATGGACTAATTGGATCTTCTTGCAGTCCAAGGACTCTCAAGAGTATTCTCCAACACTACAGTTCAAAGCATCAATACTGCCATGCTCAGCTTCCTTCACCATCCAGCACTCATATCCATACATGACTATTGGAAAAACCAATTAATCTACATAACCTTAAACCTAACACATTTAGAGAAAGAAGAAAAAGCAGGCAACTTCCCCCAGAGTAAATAGAAGGGGGTGGGGGTGGGGGGACAATGATAAATAAAGGAGAAATTAAAGACAAAAAAAAATGATGAAAAGAATAGCCAAAATCAGTATCATGAAAAGGGGTCTCTTGGAGAGGATAAACGAAATAGATAAATGATGATCCAGAGTTATCAAGAAACGAACAAACATACAAAGGACAAACACTTAAATCAAATTTGACATAAAAAAAATAAAATATAACTGATACCACAGAAATAATCGTAAGAGACTGCAGCAAACAACTATAAGTCAATAAAATTTAGAATCTGAATTTGATGGAGGAATGCTCAGAAAATCAAGTAAAAAGAAACAGAAAATATGAACACAGCACTTACAAGCACCGATATTGAAAATGTGGTGAAACATTTCCAGTTAACAAAATTAAAGCCAGATTCCTTCACAGGGAAATTTTATGAACCAGTCAGAGAAGTGCTAGCACATGCACTTCTGAAACTCTTCCAAAATCCTAGAGTGGAAGGAAAACCCACAAACTCATCCTACAAGTCACCATCACCCTGATACCAACACCAAGATAACACAGAAAAGGAAATTTAAAGACCAATATTACATTGATGAACAGAGGCAAACATCCTTAACAAAATACAAGCAAAAAAGTCCACCAACACCTTAAGAGGATTGAACACCATTGTTAAGTGGGCTTTACCCCAGATATGCAAACATTCTTCAGTAGCTGCATATCAATGTATATTGAAGGCTTAAAACCATACGATCACTTCAATAGATCCTGAAAAACTTTTATATAAATCAACAAGCATCTGTGATAGAAACTCTCCAAAAACTGCAGATAGAAAACTACCTCAACTTAACAAAGACCCATAAATGGAAATTACAATGGCATATCACCTCACACCATTTCAAATGGCCACCATCAAAACAAATCTACAACAGGGGACTGCCCTGCTTGTCCAGTGTCTAAGACAGCATGATCCCAAAGCAGGTGTCCCAGGCTGATCCCTGATCATGGAATTAGATTTCACATGGAGGGATTGAGGTTTGTGGCAAACAAATAAAGACATAAATACATATTTATGTGCATGTATATAAGCCATATATATGTATAGTATTACAATATATGAAGGAGATGGCGTGGAGAAAATGGAATCCTTCTGCCCTCGTGCACTATTGTTAGGAATGTGAATGAATACTGCCACAATGCTGAACAGTATGGAAGTTCTTTAGATAACCAGGAATAAAACTACCATGTAATCCAACAATCCCACTATTTGGCATATATTCAAAGGAAACCTTAAATGAAGAAGACATATGTATGCCAGTAACCATTGCAAAACCATTTAGAGTGGACAATAAAGGGAAGAAACCTCAGTGTCCATCAAATGAAGAATGGGTACAGAAGCTGTGGTACATATACAGGATGGAAAATCACCCATCTAAAAAAGAAACAAAATTGGATTATTTATAGAGTTGCAGATTAATCTAGATCCTACTACACAGTGAAGTAATTCAAAGACAGAAAGACCAATATTGCATATTATATATAGATGGAATCCAGAAATCAGGTACTGAAGAACCCATTTGGAGGGTAGGAAGAGATGCAATCATAGAAAACAGACTGTGGACACAGAGTGGAAAGGAGAGAATGGAAGGAATTGAACACATTTGCTGACATATGTAAAATACCAAGTATGTAGTAGATAGCTAGTGCTATAGAGTTCTCTAGTGGAGTGACTTGTGGAGTAGGAGAGGAGGCCCAAGAGGGAGATGGGAGGACTGCTCAAAAGGGAGACTCAGCTATATTTACTAATAACTGATTTACTTTGCTGGGCAGCAGAAATTAACACAATACTGTAAGTCAATTATACTCCCAATTTTAGTTATTTTGTTTCAAGTGAAGAAAGAAAATTAGTCCTTGGCCAATGTGTGCAAGTGAAAAGTAAAGCATCACAGTGCATGCAAGTAAAATGTGTACCCATGACTGCTTTAGTATGTATAAACAGAACAAGAAACACACACACACACACACACACTTAAAATGCAGAGCTAAGTTAGCCAGAATAAATTCAGACTCTACACTTAAGTGTCCCTTCACCTCACTAATTGCCATTGTTTTTAAAAATTAAGAGGGGATTTTTAAAAGTAAAGTAAACATATATGGTTATATGTTTTCATAAACTGATGTCAGCAATTTATGAAAACATGAGTTCCCCCAAGTTTTAATATGTAATAGCAGACCTTTGACTTTCAGAACTATGCTAAGCAGGAATTAGTAAACATAGTTTAAAACTGAGATGCTGCACAAGAATCCCTTATTTTGCAATTCTAGAAAGTGTGCTACTGACTGGGAAATAAGACTAAAGGTGGAGAATTCTTCATCAGGACTTTCATCCTAAGATGGATTTAATCATGAGGAGCAACTTGTCATGTATTGCAAAAAGACTGCTTTGAAGAAGGATAGAAGAAGCCAGGTTTTACAGAAGTTTAGGTACAATGATCAGGTATGGAGAGTGTCCAAATATTATGGTTAATGAAAGAAAAACTGGACACCTCAAGTGAATGGATTGAGCTATTTTCTACCTAAGGGAAGATGCAAGAATCTGGGCTTCTTGAAATAATTCCTTTGATAAGAACCTTAACTAGGGCAAGTATCCTTTCTGTCTCAAGTCAGTTCTTTGGGAAGCACTGGTGGCAGTTGCAATAACTAAGGACTTGATGGTGGGCAACTCGATTTCATTAAGAGTCCCCTCAAATTTCACATTTTGCAATGCAAGCAATGCTTATGACTCGATGACTGCAGCAGCCTTTGTTTATTGATATGGCTGGCAAATTTCTTGGTTCACAGTATGCTCTATTCTCTACAACCTCAGAAAATGTTACTATCTGTAGAGAGATTCTTATACTCTAACAGAAGGTGACTATGGGCTTCTACCTCAACAGGACATAAAGAGGACCTAATGTTATGTGAAAATACCTAATGCAGATTTAGTACAAGTTCCAAAGAGACAGGAGACTGAAAGCAAAATATAAATTTGAAGAACAGCACCTGAAACACTTCAAGATCAAGGATGGGTTAACAGGAGGGGGGTGTTGCATTTTCAAGTTATATATATATATATATATATATATATAGAGAGAGAGAGAGAGAGAGAGACATACACTAATGTATTTACATTTACATTTATGTACCTACACTGATATGTTCAAATAGGCATATATACATATATGTGTATATATTTATCTCTACTCATATATGTGTATATATATATATATATACACACACACATATATCCATATGTATCTAAACATTCTCTAGAATATTCTCAAAAACAGGCTTTACATTAAGGCATAAGTAAGTCTCAGTATTTTAGACCATACCAAATATGTTCTCTGAAAACCAAGAAGTGGAGTTAAAAGTTAAAAATGAGATACGTGTTTGCAAATCTGTCAATGTCTGGAAAATTAAACAATACATTCCTAAAGAACCAATGTTTCAAAGTGAAAGTCACAAAGGAAATTACATAGTTCTCTGAGGTAAATGTAAGTGAAAACACATTTAGCAAATCATCTGAACCTGCAAAAGTACATACCTGCAGTTATATACCTCCTGAAAAATAGATACTGCTACCTAAAGACAGCAAAATTATATACCTAAACTTTTGACATGTACATACGCATGTTTATCTGTAGGTATATATATATTTGCCCAGGTAGCGCTAATTCTAAGGAACCTACCTTCTAATGCAGAAATCACAAGACATACAAGTTCAGTCCAAGGGTAGAGAAGATCTCCTGGAACAAAGCATGGCCACCCATTGCTAACACTTCGCCTTGAGAATCCCATGGATGGAGAATACACGATGGACGACAGTCTGTCTGATGCAGAGTGTCAGACGGGAGTGTAGTGACTTAACATACATAGTACATTTGTTCCTTTCCTAAATTTCCAATGACATGCTCAGCAAAATCAGTATAGCACAACATTTTAAAAAACTCAGTTCTATGGGCTTATTTACATACAATGGGATAACCAATTCAACCTCTCTTTTTTTTTTTTTTTTTTTAATGAATCTATAGGTTTTTTCCCTGTTTTTAAAATTGTTTTATTTACTCTGTTATTCTAGCAATTTGACTGCTTCACATAGCTTGAGACTTTTGTTGACAGAAATCTGTCCTAAATACATAAAATTCCTCTTTATTTAGTATGTTTAATAGCAATGACATCTTATTCATTCTCATTTCAGTAACTAAATCTTCTATTTTTGCTTGTTGAGTTTACCTAAAATTATTTTTACTAATTCTGTCTTTTTTCAATTTTTTCTATTATTTTACTGTTTATATTATCTTATACTAATATTTATTGATTTCCTCTTCCATTGCTGTGAATTTAGGGTTTTTTATTTGTTTGTTTGTTTTCCAGCTTCTGAGGCGATCATTAGCTTCTTACCAGGATTAGAGAGCTTTCTTTTTATGTAAGCTTTATATATATATGTAGGTTCATCTTCTGCTGTATCTGATGGCCTGCTATATTGTGTTTTCAATTGGATTCACCTCAGAATACGTTCTCATTTCCCCTGTGAGTTATTCTTTGCCTCATCAGCCCCTTCAGAATGTGTTGTTTAATTTTCCACACATTACATTTTTCAAATTTTCCTCCCATTGTTGATTCCAATTTACATAGTTGGATGCCAGAGACCATATTTGGTACGATTTACATTATTGATGGTTATTCCATGGCTTAACATAATCCCAATTCTCAGGAATATTCTGGAGATTATTCCATGTGAAGTTGAGACAGATGTGTATTATTCTGTTCTTTTTGGGTGGAATGTTCTACACCTCTATGTTTGGCCCACTGGTTTATATTGTCATTTAGGTTTTCTATTCCCTTAGTGGTCTTATCTTCTTCTTGATTTATTTCAATATTTATTACTGGATATTTATTCATGGATTATAATTCTGGCTCATGTTTGGCAGTTTTTACACTTCATGTTAGCCAAAAGGCAGAGAAACAATTCCAAATATTAGGTAACTCTCACTCTTTGATTATGTGAACTTGTGTGTGTCTGTGTGTGTGTGTGTGTGTGTGTGTGTGTGTGTGTGTGTGTTTGATATACCCATATATCATTAATATAAATATAATGTGAAAATATATATAACTGATGTAATCACTGGAATGATTGATGCTGAAGCTGCAACTCCAATATTTGGTCACCTGATGTGAAGAACTTACTCATTTGAGAAGACTTTGTTGCTGGGAAAGATTGAAGACAAGAGGAGAAGGGGACAACAGACGATGTATGGTTGGATGGCATTACCAACATAATGGACAGGAGTTCAAGAAAACTCCTCGAGTTGGTTTTGGACAGGGGGGTCTGGAATGCTGCAGTCTGAGAGAGTCATTTCCTAAGAAGATTGATAAGAAACCTAGAAGTCCCCAAAGAGAGAGGTGTCTGGAATTCTCAAGAAGAAAGAAAGGACAGATTTTTTTTTCCTTCTTTCCTCTGTATTTCTTAGGATTATATACCAATAATGTATCCTGCCTGAGGACAATCTCTGGATTAAACCTTCTGGATAATCTGTTATCTTAAAATGTAAATTATAGGAGTAGGCCTGGTGAGGTCTTTATAACCTCCAGACATTCTTTTGATACATTGGGGAGTATATAACTCCACTGCTAACACTAGCAAGAGATTATTCTTTCTACTCTCTTATGATATCTCTATCAGAAGCTTTCTCTATCTCCTTTATACTTTAATAAAACTTTATTAAACAAAATCTCTGAGTGATTAAGCCTCATCTCTGGCCCCAGATTGAATTCTTTTCCTCTGGAGGCCAAGAATCCCAGTGTCTTTTTGAGGTTCAGCAACAACATTTCATCTTGGAGGCTCTTCTGGGATTCCTCAGGACAAGGTAAGAATGCTTGGAGCTCTTGTTCTTTGTTCTCCTACTGAACACATTTTCTGATGTACTTTATTAACTACAGTGTGCTTGCACGAATGAATGAAACAAAGTGCATGAAGCAAGTGAGGAGCCTTGATCTCCAGCTCCACGGTGACCTCCTACACCTTATGGCAGAAACCTGTCGGGGGTTTATACCGAAATGCCAATGCCAAGAGGCATGCAACGTCTCCTTCGAGGACCGACCAGAAATGGGCAAAGCGTGTGGACTGAACTCTCCTTTCTGTGTCAAAGTTTTTGGTCTCTTTGACCATTCCATAACTCCTTGGTAATTAGAAATACTAACCTAATCTGTTGTACCATAGACTTTCAAGGGATTTGTGATCTATGCTGTTACTGTGTACTGTTACTTAGGTCCTAAACTTGGGTTGGTAGTCAGGAAGCACCTAACCTCCCTAGGAATCAACAGTTTGGAAGTTAGATGGATCTCTGGCTACAAGAGCACCTCTGAGGTTAAAGGTTACTCAGGTTGGAGCTACAATGATTCCACCACCACCACCACCCACCCACCCACCCCCCTTTTGTATGATGGCTCTTAGTGGGCCAGAGGAGGCTCTTACACTGGTGTGGTGATTCTTGGAAGAAATATTTCAGTTTTATGTTTGTATCAGTCTTATTGTGGTCAGGAATATACTCAAGGCTGTGCACAGGCACTCAGGTGATTAATGTTTCCCCCAGAGGTCTTATCCTGGGAGGCATTCTGGAAGGTTACTCTGATCACACCCTGGGTGGCAACAGAGGCAAGCAAGGTTTCAATGGTGAGGAGCTGGACGTCAGTCAGAGGTACAATCAGGTTTACCCGTGATGAGGGGCATTTTCACCTCATCTCTGGTAGAACTGGGAGGGACGAAAATGTCACCTGCGTCGGCAAGGGACAGACTAAGTCCGACTAGGAAAGAAAAGCTTTGGTGTAAAATTGTCTACACCCCCAGTTAGAGCAGGGAGGGACACCTCTGGTAGAAAGATGGTACTGGTCTCCTTTCTTCTCTCTTACAGATGGAAGCTAACATTTCCAGCCTCACTCGTTTTTTTTTTGTTGTTGTTGTTTGTTTGTTTGTTGTTTTGTTTTGTTTTGTTTAAGCTTTTATTTTATTTATTTTTTATGTTTTTTTTCCTTTTATTTTTATTAGTTGGAGGCTAATTACTTTACAATACTGCGGCTTTTGCCACACATTGATATTAATCAGCCATGGACTTACATGTATTTCCCATCCTGATTCCCCCTCCTGCCTCGCTCCCCACCCTATCCCTCTGGGTCTTCTCAGTGCACCAGCCCTGAGCACTTGTCTCATGCATCCAACCTGGGCTGGCGGTCTGTTTCACCCTTGATAATATACATGTTTCGATGCTGTTCTCTCAAAACATCCCACCCTCGCCTTCTCCCACAGAGTCCAAAAGTCTGTTCTATACATCTGTGTCTCTTTTTCTGTTTTGCATATAGGGTTATCATTACCATCTTTCTAAATTCCATATATATATGTTAGTATACTGTATTGGTCTTTATCTTTCCGGCTCACTTCACTCTGTATAATGGGCTCCAGTTTCATCCATCTCATTAGAACTGATTCCAATGAATTCTTTTTAATGGGTAAGTAATATTCCATGGTGTATATGTACCACAGCTTCCTTATCCATTCGTCTGCTGATGGACATCTAGGTTGTTTCTATGTTCTGGCTATTATAAGAAGTGCTGTGATGAACATTGGGGTTCACGTGTCTCTTTCAGATCTGGTTTCCTTGGTGTGTATGCCCAGAAGTGAGATTCCTGGGTCATATGACAGTTCTGTTTCCAGTTTTTTAAGAAATCTCCACACTGTTCTCCATAGTGGCTGTACTAGTTTGCATTCCCACCAACAGTGTAAGAGGGTTCCCTTTTCTCCACACCCTCTCCAGTATTTACTGTTTGTAGACTTTTAGATAGCATCCATCCTGATTGGCGTGCAATGATATCTCATTGTGGATTTGATTTGCATTTCTCTGATAATGAGTAATGTTGAGCATCTTTTCACGTGTTTGTTACCCATCTGTATGTCTTCTTTGGAGAAATGTCTGTTTAGTTCTTTTGCACATTTTTTGATTGGGTCATTTATTTTTTTTTATTTTTCCAGCTGCAGGAGTTGCTTGTATATTTTTGAGATTAATCTTTTGTCTGTTGCTTCATTTGCTATTATTTTCTCCCATTCTGAATGCTGCCTTTTCACCTTGTTTATAGTTTCCTTGGTTGTGCAAAGCTTTTAAGTTTCATTAGGTCCCATTTGTTTATTTTTTGCTTTTATTTCCAACATTCTGGAAGGTGGGTCATAGAGGATCCTGCTGTGATTTATGTTGGAGAGTGTTTTGCCTATGTTCTCCTCTAGGAGTTTTATAGTTTCTGGTCTTACATTTAGATTTTTAATCCATTTTGAGTTGTTTTTGTGTATGGTGTTAGAAAGTGTTCTAGTTTCATGATTTTACCATTGGTTGACCAGTTGGTTTATGATTAAAACTGTACAGAAAGCCTGAATAGAAGGAACATACCTCAACATAATAAAAACTATATGTGACAAACCCACAGCAAGCATTACCCTCAATGGTGAAAAATTGAAAACATTTCTCCTAAAATCAGGAACAAGACAACAGTGTCCACTCTTCACCACTACTATTCAACATAGTTTTGGAAGTTTTGGCCACAGAAATCAGAGCAGAAAAAGAAATAAAAGGAATTCAGATAGGAAAAGACGAACTGAAACTCTCACTGTTTGCAGATGATATGATCCTCTACATAGAAAACCCTAAAGAACCTACCAGAAAATTGTTCAAGCTAATCAATGAATATAGTAAATTTGCAGGATATAAAATTAACACACAGAATTCCCTTGCATTCCTATACACTAGCAATGAGAAAACAGAAACAGAAATTAAGGAAACAATACCATTCGCCACTGCAACAAAAAGAATAGAATACTTAGGAGTATATCTACCTAAAGAAACAAAAGACCTATACATATAAATTATAAAACACTAATGAAATAAATCAAAGAGGACACAAACAGATGGAGAATATACTGTGTTCATGGATTGGAAGAATCAGTATCGTCAAAATGACTTTACTACCCAAAGCAATCTATAGATTTAATGCAATCCCTATCAGGCTACCAACCGTTTTCTTCACAGAACTAGAACAAATAATTTCACAATTTATGCAGAAATACAAAAAACCTCGACTAGCCAAAGCAATTTTGAGAAAGACGAATGGAACTGGAGGAATCAACCTGCCTGACTTCAGGCTTTACCACAAAGCCACAGTCATCAAGACAGTATGGTACTGGTACAAAGACAGAAATATAGATCAATGGAACAGAATAGAAAGCCCAGAGATAAATCCACGTACCTATGGACAACTTATCTTCTACAAAGGAGGCAAGGATATACAATGGAAAAAAGACAGCCTCACTCCTTTGAACTGTATCCTGGAAAGCTGTGATAGATTTGATCCTTAGGGCTTAAAGAAGATGCATCTGATCTTCCTATGTGATATGATACTTCATGGTCATGGTACCCACTGGAGGATGGCCAATGGTGGCCAGTGGAGGGTCTCTTAAGTTAAATACTCTTTTACCATTAGACCAGCTCTGTGGAAAACAAGGGGAATGGGTAGAGGTAGCATATATGTTGCCCTTTTTCTGTCTGCAAAATATGCCAGACTTGTGTCCTAAGGGTGTAGATTTGGGTGTAACACCCTCAGCTCCTTCCTGTCCTCCTACTTTGCTAGATGAGATGGAAGACAGGAGACAAAGAGATAAAGAAAAGCGGGTTTCTCCAATCTATCCCTGGGATCATAAGTGCAGTGCAGCCAGACAAACTGAGAAACACCCACACAAGCTATTGCCTCTTCATGAAGCACCCACCCAGAGAAACAATCAGTCTATTAGAGTTAATAAGCCTTTCTCTTATCAAGAAATACAAAGAATCAAGGAGGATCTGGGAGACTATTTAGAGGACGCAGAAAAATATATTAGAGCTTTTAACAGAGTTACTCTGCTTTATGACCTTGCTTGGAAGGATATGATATATATCTTGGGACAAACGCTGATTCCTGACTCAAAACCTCGAGTTGTGGGAACAGTGGTTGCTTATGGAGATGAATGGCTTGGTAATGAATCAGTAGCAATTGTCCAGGGAGGACAATTTAACCGCCCTCCTCATGGGTTATTGGGTGGTCCCATTTACAGAACCAGACTGGGACTACAAAACAGATAAAGAAAAATGAGATCAGAGTCATTTTGTCAGATGTATTCTTGAAGCAGTCAGCCAAGTGTGTACTAAGCCTTTAAACTATGGTAAATTGACTAACAAAGTAAAGGAGAAGAAGGAAGCTCCTGGTAAATTCCTAGATAGACTGAGTGAAGTTCTTTGCAGATTCGTGGAGATTGATCCTGAAAATGAAGAGGGAAAAGTGATATTCAGGGATAGATTTCTCACTCAGTCGGCTCCAGATATCCACTGTAATCTATTAAAACAGCTGCGTGGGCCAAATCAGACTTTAATAATCTGTTAGAACTAGCTCAGATAGGCTATTATGTTAGGAATATGAGGAGTGAAAGAAAGGCAGAAAAAGACACAAGACAAGGTGGAGGCCCTCACAATCACTTTGAAAACCGTTCTAAAACTTCCTGAGAAAAATTTCCAGAGGAATTCAGGTGAAAAGGGATGGGCTACCTATTACTGTGGAATTCCTGAAGCAGAATTGCCCTCAGGCATCCAAACTACCCCCGGCTCCATGTCCAGTCTACAAGGGACCACACTGTAAAATAGACTTCCCCCAGAGGTATAGGTTTCAGGGGTCAAACTCTCAGGACAATCAAGACTGAGGGTGCCTGGGGGTCCCCACACAAGATCCTGTCCTAATCACACCTGAAGAACCCCAGGAATAAACAACTGTGGGGTGCCAATTAGTCAATGTCTTTTAGAAACAGGGTCAACTTACTCAGTGCTTGCTGAACCCCCTGGACCACTTTCTACCCAATCCACTTCCATAATGGAGCTATCTAGACAAGACAAAGTTATTACTTCAGTGTTTCTGTAAGTTGTGGCTGGGATTCTGTGCTGTTTTCAGACAAGTTTCTGATCATGCCAGAATCTCCCTCACCCCTTTTGGGGAAGGATATACTGAGCAAGGTCCATCCCTCTGCTTTCATGAATATGGAGCCTTCACTTTCTCTCCCTTTAATTGAACAAAATGTAAATCCTAGAGTATGGGCTGATGAAAAATCTGTGCGTTGAACACAAAATGCTATCCCTGTAGTTGTCAATCTCAAAGACCCACCCTTCTTTCAACAAAGAAGCAATATCTACTGAAACCTGAGGCAGGAAGGGTTAAAACCCATCATTGGAAATTCAAAGGAGCAGGGACTATTAATTCCCTGTAACAGTACCTGCAACACTCCTATTTTGAATACAAAGAAATCAAATGGTAAATGTATACTAGTTCAAGATTTACGAATAATAAAAGAAGCTGTAGTTCCTTTACACCCCGTGAGGTCTAATCCTTACACACACGAGTGTCTGATTCCTGAACGAGCCAAACATTTCTCAGTAATTGATTTAAAAGATGCTTGTATTCACTGCCCTTGGCAGAGGAAAGTCAATTTCTATTTGCCTTTGAGGACCCTATGCAGCCAGCTTCTCAGTTAACCTGGACAGTTTTGCCCCAGGGATTTCGTGATAGTCCTCACTTATTTGGACACAGTTTGTCACGGGATCTACAAAACTTTAATAGTTCCAAAGAGGTGGTGTTACAATATACAGATCACATTTTACTCTGTGTTGAAACAGAGCAAGCTTGTTCAAGATTTCTTAAACTTTCTGTCAGGCTGCTGTTACAGGGCATCAAGAGAAAAGGCTCAGTTTTGTCAACAATCTGTTAGCTATCTGGGCCTGATCATACCAGAAGGGACTAGGGCCTTAGGCCCCAAGACAATTAAACCTCTATTAAATCATCGCCTACCTATGATTTTAAGACAATTGAGAGAGATTTTGGGAATCACAGGCTACTGTGCAATTTGGATTCCGGGTTATGGGGATCTTGCCCAGGCTTTATATAAACTTATAGCTAAAGTTCAGCAGCCACAAACTGACCAACTGGTTTGGTCTCCAGATACTCAAAAGGCTTTTAAGGTTCTTCAGAATGCTCTCCTCTATGCTCCTGCTCTGAACTTCACCACAGGGTCAAAATTTAATTTGTTTGTCACTGAAAGAAAAGGTATGGCCTTGGGAGTTTTGACACAACCACAAGGGCCTCACCAGCAACCTATTGCTTATTGAAACAGAGAATTAGATTTAATTTCTCAAGGGTGGCACCACTGTCTGAGAGTAATTGGGGCAACAGCTTTATTAGCACCTGAAGATTTAAGTGTAATTAATAGACAAAACCTCACTGTACTAACTTCTCATGATGTGAGTGGAACCTGAAATTAGAAGGTGAATACTTGGATGACAGACAGTAGGCTTCTTAAATATCAGTTATTGTTGTTTGAAGGACCAATGACTAAGGTTAAAGTTTGTGGAAATGTAAAATCCTGCCACTTTCCTTCCTGAGAAGGAAAATGAAACACCTGATCATGATTGTTCCCAATTCCTAATTTAAATTATGAAACTTAGGAAGATCTAAGGGATACCCCATTAGATAATCCTGATATGGAAATATCAACAGATGGCAATTCTTTTGTTCGAGATGGAAAGCGTGAAGCAGGTTACGCTGTGATGAATGCTGAACAGGTTTTAGAAACTAAATCTCTGCCCCAGGGAACCAGTGCTCAGTTAGCTGAGCTTGTGGTTCTGACCTGAGCTCTTGAGTTAAGCAAAGGGCAGCGGGTAAATATCTACACTGACTCTAAGTATGCTTATTTGATTTTACACGCTCATGCTGCAATATGAAAAGAAAGACAGTTTAAAACTGCAACAGGAGGACTTATTAAACATTTCAGAGAGATCAAGAGACTTTTAACTGCTATATCTTTTCCTAAAGAAGTAGCAGTTATGCACTGCAACGGGCACAGCAGGGATGGGAGTAAAGTAGCTGAAGGTAATCAGTTGGCTCACTGTCAAGCCAGAAAAGTGGCACTGTATGAAACCCATTCAGTACAGAGGCCTTTGATCTGGACAGGTCCTGTGGAAGAGGGAAAAAACACAATATACTGAGGATTAATTAGAAAGATATGAGAAAAGAGGAGCAAAGATTTTGACAAAGGGTGGATACAGTCCGAAGATGGACAATGAATAATCCCTGAAAATGCTCAGTGGAAAATTCTTAAGGGTTTACATCAGAGTTTTCATTTGCGTGCGGAGAGTACTTACCAGATGATTTCTCATTTGTTTGAAGATAAAAATGTAATGATAAATTTAAAGAACTTTATCATAAGGTGTGAGATTTATCAGAAACATAACCCAAAGACTGAATAGCTTGCAAAATCTGGATTACAAGGAAGTTGAAAGTATCCTGGAGAGGACTGGGAAATTAGTTTCATTCATATGCCAAAAGCTAATGGGTATTCTTGCTTACAAATTTGGGTGGATACTTTTACTGGATGGATTGAGGCTTTTCCCTGTCGTAGTGAACAGGCACAGGAGGTTTCAGAGATTTTTAATCCATGAAATTATCCCCAGGATTGGGCTGCCACGGAGACTTCAGAGTGACAATGGCTCCATCTTTACAGCTTCTGTAACTCAGGGGGTGTCTAAAACTCTAGGAATAGAATATCACTTAGACTGTTCCTGGATACCCCAATCCTTAGGAAAGATTGAAAAAGCTAATGACATTATCAAAAGACATCTGCACAAATTAACTGAAATGACTCAGGACAATTGGTTTAAATTCCTACCCAGAGCTTTAATGAGGGCTCAGACTACTCCAAAAAAAGAGGGACTGTCCACCTTTAATGTATTTATGGAAGGCCTTTCTTATGCACAAACATTGTAATAGACCCTGAAGCCTTGGCATTAACTAGCTATGTAACTCAGCTCTCAGCTTTTCAGCAGGCAATAACATAACTCTGTGAGATGACTCTTGACCCAAGCAAGCCTCTACTTGAGCCAGGAACCAAGGTCCTCATGAAAACATTGGGGTCTGGGGACCCATCCCTTGAGCACCTCTGGGAAGGCCCTTACCAGGTAATTCTTTCTTCTCCTATAGATGTCTAAGTGCCAGGAATTGATTCATAGGTACACCACACTCGAGTTAAGAGCTGGCACCCTGACCAGAACTAAGTGACTTCATTTTATGTCTTCACTTTCTATGCTCTGACATTGTACTTTTCAGATGGGCCTGATAATCTATGTGAGCGTACTTCTGCTGACTCCAAAAATCCTGAGTCTGCACTTTAATCCTCAAGACAATGCTTTCCTGTCCTGGGCTCAATCCTACGCTGAATTCTACAATCAGTCTAAGTCTGGGTCTGTGGGGCACTCCCCTCTTCATCACAGGAAGGCTTCCATTGGTGGGCATCTCCACTTGAAGGAAAAGACGTTCTCCAGTTGTGTAAATACATTCAACAACAATCACATGTGAAACCTCTAAAACTTAAGACATCTAAAAACCTTAAGATGGACTGTTGTAACTATGGACATAATGTGACTTTTCATTTTTATTTTAACTTGGATTAATGACTATTTTGCCTTATGCCTGTAACTGTATAACGGGGTTTTCTAAGCATCTAAAAACTTTTAATTTACAAATGGTGTCCAAACTCATACAAGTGCCATGGCCTCCTCCAACTATTGTTGGGACCCCTGCATCAGAGACCCTCAATGTGGGGGTTAGGAGAATATGTTGCCTCAACAATTTAGGGACCATGCCCCTACACAGCAAGAAGTAGTTATGGAATGAAAATGACCTCCCTTTCCCTTGGAAACAAAATGCTTCTAAAAGAAAAGAGGGGAATGAGAGAGTCATATACTAGACAGGTTAATAAAGGTCTAGGGGTCCCCAAGGAGAGAGAGTCAACTCTTTTTTTTTCTTTTGTCTCCTTTCCTTAGATTTATATAAAAATATTGCATCCTGCCTGAGGACAGTCTCTGGATTAAACCTTTTGGCTAATACTGTTATCTTAAAATGTAAATTGTGGGAGTAGGTCTGGTGAGGTCTTTACAACTTCCAGACGTTCTTTTTTGATTCATTGGAGAATTCACTAGCAAGGGGGTACTCTTTCTATCTTGTTCTGATGTCTATGTCAGAAGCTTTCTCTCTCTCCTTTATACTTTAATAAAAGTTTATTACCCTAAAGCTCTGAGAGATCAACCCTTATGTCTGGCCCCGGATTTGATTCTTCTCCTCCGGGGACCAAGAATCCCAGTGGTTTTTCAAGGTTAAGCAACAACCTTTTAAGTTCATGGGGTGGCATAGAATCAGATATGAATGTTTGACTGAACTGAATATATTTAATGTAATTTGTTTCATATAATTTCTGACTTAAATCTGTTTTGTTTACTATTAGTATAGTAACTAAGGCACTCTATTGCTTCTTCCTTGTGTAAAATTTTCCTTTCATTGTAATGTTGAAAATCTGTTCAATTGAAAGATTTGTCTCTTTGACAGTCTATAGTTGCCATAAAAAAAAATCCATTATCCCATCTTCTAGTATTCCATCTTAAAGTGTTGACTTTTGTTGTTGTTGCTTCTGTTTCTTTTACTAAATAGATTTTAGAGTGATTTTAAAAAGTTGTTCTAGATATTTTGATTGTTGTTGTTCAGTCATTTAGTCATGTCCAACTCTTTTGTGACTCCCTGGACTGCAGCACACCAGGTGTCCCACTCTTTCACTGTTTTCCTATAGTTTGCTCAAATGCATATCCATTGAATTGGTGAAGCCATCCAACCATCTCATCCTCTGTCACCCCCTTCTCCTCCTGTCCTCAATCTTTCCCAGCATCATGATGTTTCCCAGAGTTGGCTCTTTGCATCAGGTTGGCAAAATCTTCATGTTTCAGATTCAATATTAGTGCTCAAAAGTATATTCAGGGTTGGTTTCCTGGAGGATTAATTGGTTTGTTCTCCTTGCAGAAACCCCCTAAGAGTTTTCTCCAACATCACAGTTTGAAGGTATCAATTCTTCAGCTCTCAGACTTCTTTACATTCCAATTCTAACATCTATACATTCCTATTGAATAAACTATAGGGATGTATCCCTTACCCCCAAAGGGGACCTTTGTTAATAATCTCATGTCTCTTTTTAATACAAGGTCTAGGTTTGTCATAGCTTTTCCTCCTAGAAGTAAGTGTCTGTTAATTCCATGCCTGCAGTCACCATTCACAGTGCTTTTGGAGCGCCCCCCCCCCCCCAAAAAAAAAAAAAGAAAAGAAATTAAGTCTGTCACAGATTCCATGTTTTCCCCTTCTATTTGCCTAGTAATGATGGGTCCAGACACCCTGATTTTGGTCTTTTGAATGTTGAGTTCTCAGCAAGGTTTCTACTCTGTTCATTCACCCTCATCAAGACACTCTTTAGTTCCTCTTCACTTTATCTTTTCACAGTGTTCCCATCTGCATATCTAAGTTTGTTGAAATTTATCCCAGAAACCTTGACTCCAGCTTATTATCCATCTAGCCTGGCATTTGGAATAGTATAGTCTGTGTATATTTCACATAAGCAGAGTGACAATGTGCAGTCTTGTCACTCGCCTTTCCCAGGTTTAAACTGGTCAATTGTTCAATGTCTTGTTCCAACAATTGCATCTTGACCTGCATACACATTTCTCAGGTGACGGGTAAGAAGGTCTATGACTCCTGTCTCTTTCACACTACCCACAGTTTACTATGATCCACACAGCCAACATCTTTAGTGGAGTCACTGAAACAGAAGTGCATGCTTTTATAAAATTCCCTTGTTTCCTCTAGGATCCAATGAATGTTTCAAAACTGTTCTCTGGTTCTTCTATTTTTTCCAAGTCTAGCTTGCACATCTGGAATTTTTTGGTTTATGTACTGCTGAAGAATTGTTTTATCTAGCTAGTGTGTGAAAGGAGAAAAAAATGCACGCTTGTTTGAATATTCTTTGGCCTTACCCTCCTTTGGTGTTGGAATGAAAACTGACCTTTTTTCAATCTTATGGTCACTGATAAGTTTGCTAAATCTGATGACTTATGATCTCAGTGCCCCAGTTTAACAGTGTCATTAAGAGTTTAGCAATTTCATGTTAATGAATGCTCACAGTTTTTGCTTAAACCATATGATTCCTCCTTCATATCTGAATGAGATCCTTGTCGGTGTTAGGCTTGGCTCATTCATCATTTTGAGAATGTGCTACCGTCCTCTACTGTCCTAAAGAGTTTCTGTTGAAAGATCAGCTTCTCTCTTTATGGGGATCCAATTGTAGATTTATGTCTCTCCTCTTGCTGCACTTAGTGCTTGTTTTTGTGTGTGTGTGTGTTTAAATTTTCAGTGTTTGATTAAAATATTTGTGGTGGGGTGTTTCACTTTGGGTACATCTTGTTTGGGACTCTCTGTTGTGTTGGGACTCAGGGAGCTATTTCCTTCCCCATTTCATGGAAGCTCTCAACTTTTATCATTTCAATAATTTTCTCATGTACCCCGCTTTCTTCTTCTTTTTTCTTTCTTCCTTTCTTCTTCTTTTTTTTTTTTTTTTTTTTTTTTTTTTTTTTTTTTTGTTTTTTGTTTTGTTTTGGTCTTCTCCATTTGGACAACTATGATTCTCATGGTAGCACACCAGTGTGCCAGAACCCTCAGAGCTTTCCCTGTTTTCTTTTACTTTCTTTTTTTTTTTTTTTTTTACACACCCCACTGTGTTTCAATTATTTCCTCCTTTCTACATCCACCTAATTGGTTCTTTCTCTGTCTGTTATTCTTCTGTTGGATCCTTCCAGGGTGTTATTAATCTCAGTTATTTCATTGATTATTACTACGTGGCTCTTCCTTATTTTTTCTAGATCTATGGTAAACATGTTTATTTCTTCTCAGTCTGGGCTTCCAGTGTATTCACTGGCAACTCCACTTAGCTTTAAAGATTTTGATCATCTTTACCCTCATTATTCTGGGTTATTTTTCAGGGAAAATTCCTATTTCCTCTTCTCTTGTTTGTTTTGGTGGGTTTTAATCATGCACTTTTACAAGCTGCATATTTCTATCCCTTTCATTTTGGTTAGATTGCTGTGATTTGGGTCCCCTTTCTGCAGGCTGGAGGGTTATGGCTCCACTTTGCTGTGGAACCTGATATTTGTGGGTGGGATTGGACCCATAATGGCACCCTACTCCAGTACTCTTGCCTGGAAAATCCCATGGACAGAGGAGCCTGGTAGGTTGCAGTCCACGGGGTCATGAAGAGTCGGACATGACTGAGCGACTTCACTTTCACTTTTCACTTTTATGCATTGGAGAAGAAAATGATAACCCACTCCAGTGTTCTTGCCTGGAGAATCCCAGGGATGGGGTCACACAGAGTCGGACATGACTGAAGTGACTTAGCTTAGCAGTGCCTGTGGTATGTCAGGTGGAGCTGGATCATTTTTCTATGAAGTGCAATGAATTGTCCTGTAATGTGCTTTGTGGTGTAAATGGGTTTAGTATGGCTTCAGGAAGTGCCTTTTATAATATTCATTTTTGTGTTTCTGACTTGCTGGAGAATAGGTGTGAGTTGTCTTCCACTGAAAGTGCTGGCTTCAGTTTGGAGCTTGATTTCCATGTAGACATGGAAACTTTTTAATTCTCTTTTAATGTTCTTTGGTGTCAGGAGTTCATCAATGACCTAAAGATCTGGCATTGACCTCGTGGCATCTGGGTTTGGATACTAGGTTACAGTAGCATCAGAAATTCTGCATCCACAGAACAAAAGATAAAACCCAATGTTGATGATGAAGCAGTTCTCCAAAAATAGCCAAAGAGATTCAGAGTTATATGGAGCAGAGCAAAGTGAGGAAAGAGATAGAGGTTTCTAGGAGTCGAAAAGGGACAGTAAAAAAGCGAGAGCCCAATCAGCTCAGGAATTAAATCTAAAAGTGAAAATAGATTTTAATGATAAAATTTCTAAAAGTATAAGGAGTGGCGCGGGAGGCGCCGTCGGTTGGTCGGCGGCGGGCGGGGGCGGGCCATGGCCCTGCTGCTGTGCCTGGGCCTGACAGCAGCGCTGGCCCGCGGCTGCTTGCACTGCCATGGTAACTTCTCGGATAAGTTTTCCTTCTACCGCCATCACGTGAACCTCAAGTCCTGGTGGGTGGGCGACATCCCCGTGTCGGGCTTGCTGCTCAGCGACTGGAGCCAGGACACAATGAAGGAGCTGCACCTGGCCATCCCCGCGGAGATCACCCGGGAGAAGCCGAACCAAGTGGCGGCCGCCGTGTACCAGAGGATGGATCAACTGTACCAGGGAAAGATGTACTTCCCGGGGTATTTCCCCAACGAGCTGCGAGCTATCTTCCGGGAGCAAGTTCACCTCATCCAGAATGCCATCATCGAAAGCCGCATCGACTGTCAGCGTCACTGTGGCATCTTCCAGTACGAGACTATCTCCTGCACCAACTGCACGGATTCGCATGTCGTCTGCTTTGGCTACAACTGCGAGTCGTCAGCACAGTGGGAGACAGCAGTGCAGGGCCTCCTCCAGTACATAAATAAGTGGCACAAAATGGACACCAATACGAGCTTGATATCACCAAGCTTCACGTGTCTGGAGCCCCCACACCTGGCCAACCTGACTCTGGAAAACGCCTCCGAGTGCCTGACGCAGCACTGAGGGCGGCCGGGCCGGCCAGACCCGTCCCGCCGTGGTGCAGGGCCAGAACCCCACTGGACCGTCTTGGCCAGACCCTGTGGAACAGGCCTACTGCTGCCTGGGGGCCCCACTCGCCTTGGAGCCCGGGGCCGGGCCAGGCCGGGGCCGGGAGGAGGGGATGGGAGATAGATGATTTTGTACATAGTGCAGCATAGATGCAGGCAGGATCGCAGCCATGTGATGGAATGATTAAATATCCCTGATGTTTCTCAAAAAAAAAAAAAAAAAAAAAAACAACATTTTTAAAAAAAAAAAAGTTTTGAAAAGCAAAGGCTAATAACCTAGAATAGAATTAAACTAGTATAAATACTGGCAAAAAGATAGAAGCCAAAATAATTCTCAAACTTATAATATAGTATATAGAAATGAAAGTAAAGGGAATAATAAGGAACAAAAAAAAATGTTTATAGAAAAACAAACAAACAAAAAAAACAAACATGAAAACTGTCAAGCGAGTGTATGTTCCTCGGTTCTTTGTCTTGTCACAACAAAAATTTGGAGTGACGGACGTTAAAGCCCTTTGGTGGGTCAAGCTCTCAGAGGACAGACCGTGTTATAGCTCTCAGGTCTCGAGCGGACCGTGTTATAGCTCTTAAATAAATCAGTGTTACAGCTCAGTGTTACAGGTCTATTTATTTAGATAATAGCAGGAAAATCCATCTTTGAGGCGTGAGGGCACGTCGATCCAGAGATGTGAAGAGAAGATCGCCCCATCGCGCGGGGAGAGAGAGAGGGAGCAAAAAGGAGGGAAGAGGGCTTTGGCTACTCTTTTTATATGCTTCTCTGTCCCTGGGCCTGCCTTATGTAAATTGGGCTGGCCAGGATTGTTGTTGGTTTTACCTGAGGTTCTCACTCCAGTCCTTGGACCTTCCTTTGTTCTATTTTCGCGGGCTTTCCCTTCCAGGTCTTTTAGCCACCGCCATTTTAGACTCTTTTTCCCTATTCTAACTACCTAACAAAAACAATAAAGAAAAATCTAACAATTTCTCTAGAGTTGCTGTGAACTTAGTTGTGTCAGATCAGTCTCAGTCTCTTTTTCCTGCTTCTACTTGTTTTCAAAGGCTACTATTGTCCCTTAATTGCACAGTTTCTGCATTAACTTCAGAATTTCAATTTGTTGCACCTGTCACTGCTGGGCTATTTCACCCTTCTTTGCTTATTTCTACTTTCTCAGTTTGCAATTCTCTTCCATGACAAGTTTACATATGACTAGTTTGCACCATAACACAAGGGGACAGCAGGCCCTCATTTTACCTCACTTGCTCAGTGGCGCAGTGGTGAGCGGGAGGACAGTGAAAAGAGCTACCGGTGGGATATGTGGGTGGGGGTGCTTAAAGTGGATGGACTGGAGTGGGCTTGCCACTGCCATGGGTGACATGTATGTTCTCAGTCCACCCTGCTCAGGTTCCCAGGTGATCCGCGAAGGCACTGTCTAAAGTGGGCCCTGTGTTTCATGAGCTTCCCAAGTGTAAGCCACTCAGGCTCTCAGGTGCTCAGCAAGGGCACTGAACACAATTGTCTATGTCCTTTGTTTCCTTCCCAGATCCAAACTGGCTGGCAGGCAAGGCATTGTCCAAGGCAGACCATCCATCCTATGTACCTGTCATGTCCCAGCGACTCAGTTTGTTTGTAGAGTAAGGGAGTTAAAGAAGGCAAGTTTCAGAAAAAGAATCAGACTGACAATTTACAGGAACAGATCACCTTTAATGTGGTGAGAAATGGCAGCAGTCAGATAAGTAATCTGCTGCACTAACCCAAGAAAAGAGTAAGGATATATATAAGGCATATATGTAGAAAACTACTGTCTTAAGGGGTCCTGCTCTTCTCCACTTTTATTCAGAGTGGTTATCTCTAAAATGGCTGGGGCAAGGAATTTTAGAGATTAGCCAGAGGCTGGATCAACTGGGAGCTGGAAATAATCAGGCTTAATGTCCACTTTTTTCTTCAGGTGAGAGAGTTCTTTGTTTTGCATAGAATGGTGGCGAGGACCTGGAGGGGATTTTTAACTCCAGGCTATTTTGAGCCATGCAAATTTCAGTCATTGTTGGCTTTGCCAGTAGGGCAATTTGCAAGAATTCCCTGTGTCTCTGGAGGGGTGCTGAACTCAGGCTTTGATGCCCCTGGACTATGTGAACTGTGCATGAACCCAGGAATACATGTTTAGCAACTGACAGCCTGGTCAGAGATTGGTGGTAGATGTCCTTTCTGGGACTGGTATAACAGCAGCCTCTTGCCTTCTGCTTCTGTCTGATGCAAACTTTCCTCTCTGCCTCCATGAAGGTAAGTGCCATAATGGCAGCTAGCTTGCACATGTTTGATCTTTTGCTATATGAAATATTTTGTTCTGTAAATGTGTCAGTTTTCACTATGTAGCCATAAAGACTTCTTTTAAGAAAAGTCTTTTTTGCAATTTTGTCTCTGGTGCCCCCATGGTTTAGGTTGCTACATCACTTTAGCTCTGTCAGATCATCCTCAGAGCATTAAAGCTGGGTACTTACCATAGGGCAGAGGATACAGTCCAAGCATCCTCCCATGTCCACCTCAGTGATGGTGTAAGGAGTATCTGTGCTATTTCTCGACTGGTAATTACAGTTAGCAACATGTGTTTTGTTTTTCTTTCCTTTCGTTATTTTGCTGTATGCAATCCCAGTGTTCTCCACTGTCACTGATCTGAGAGGGTTTACTATTGTCTACAGTCTTTTCCTCATTCCACAACGTCCTCTCCAAGACCTGTATCAGCCTCTAAATACTTTATCTCTCTTTATATCTCTTTTATTTTTCCCTACCTCCTTTTGAAAAGACACGTTTGACTTCCTGGGAATCTTGGGCCAGTCAACAGTGTTCACAATTTTTTGTGGAAGTTCTTCCATGTGCAGCTGATCCTTAGATGAATTTGTTGGGGAGAGAGTGGTCCCTTCCTCCTTTTCCTCTGATATTTTGGAACCAAACATCAACCTGCAAGACCCATTTTATTAACTGAAATGTTGTTCTTCAGCCACTAAGCCAGGTTTGACTCTTTGTGCTCCCTTGGACTGTGGCATAGAAGCCTCTCTGTCCCTCATCATCTCCCATAGTCTCCCCAAGATCATGTCCTTTGAATCATTGATGCTATCCAAATGCCTCATCCTCTCACCTATTGCTCCTCCTGCTTTCAACGTTTTCTAAAGATCAGTGTCTTTCAACATTTTCTAAAGATCAGTGTCTTTTCTAAGTCAGTCCTTTTCCTCAGATGGACAAAGCTTCTGAGTTTTATTTTCAGCATCAGTCCTTCCAATGATTCTTCAAGTTTGATTTCCATTAGGGTTCACTTGTTTGATATTCCTTCAGTCCAAGGGACTCTCAGAAGTCCTCCACAGCAGAGCATTTCATCATAATCAATTCTTTGCTGTTCTCACATCTGTACATCTCTTTGGAAAGACCATAGATGTGACTCTATGGGACTCTATTGGCCAAGTCATGTCTTAGTGTTTTGTTGTTGTTGTTGTTGTTGTTTTGGGGGGGTTGTTTGTTTTTTTGTTTGTTTGTTTTCGTTTTTAACTTTCTAGCATCATTTTACTAGCGTGTGAGATGAGTGCAATTGTGCGGTAGATTCAGCATTCTTTGGCATTGCCTTTCTTAGAGATTGGAAAGAAAATTGACCTTTTCCAGTCCTTTGACCATGGCTAAGTTTTCCAGATTTCCTTACATATTGAGTGCAGCACTTTCACAGCATCATCTACCAGGGTGTGCAATAGCTTACCTGGAATTCCATCACCTCCACTAGCTTTGTTCATAGTGATGCTTCCTAAGGCCTACTTGACTTCACATTCCAAGATGTCTGGCTCTAGGTGAGTGATCACACCATCGTGATTATCTGGATCATTAAGCTCTTTTTTGTACAGTTCTTCTGTGTATTCTTGCCACCTCTTCTTAATATCTTCTGCTTCTGTTTGGTCCCTACCATTTGTGTCCTTTATTGAGCCCATCTTTGCATGAAATGTTCCTTCAGTATCTCTACTATTTCTGACGAGATCTCTAGTCTTTCCCATTCTAGCGTTTCCCTCTATTTCTTTGCATTGACCACTGAGGAAGTCTTTCTTTTCTCTCCTTGATATTCTTTGGAACTCTGCATTAAAATGTGTACATCTTTCCATTTCCCCTTTGGTTTTTTCTTCCCTTCTTTTCACAGCTATTTGAAAGGCCTCCTCAGACAGCCATTTGGCTTTTGCATTTCTTTTTCTTGGGGATATTCTTGATTCCTATCTCCTGTACAATGTCATGAACCTCTGTCCATAGTTCATCTGGCACTCTGTCAGATATAGTCCCTTGAATCTCTTTCTCACTTCCACAGTATAGTCATAAGGGATTTGATTTGTCTCATATCTGAATGATCTAGTGTATTCTCCACTTTCTTCAATTTCAGTCTGAATTTTGCACTAAGGAGTTTACGATCTGAGCCACAGTCAGTTCCTGGCCTTGTTTTTGCTGACTGTATATAGCTTCTCCATCTTTGGATTCAGAGAATATTATCAATCTGCTTTCAGCATTGACCATTTGGTGATGTCCTCTCTTAGTAGTACCAGTTGTCTGACCAGTTTAATAAAGATGCCTTAAATTATATTTTGACAAAAAAAAAAAAAAAAGAAAAAGAAAAATTTGGAAAAAGATACAAATTCTGAAGCCATTTAAATGGTATTTACTGTAGACTTATACATATTTTACATGAGGAGCATACTTTCTACTACTATGTAAGTTTTAAAAACTACTAATGGGGATTATTTGATGCTATTAACTTTTTATGATTAAAGGAGTCAATTTTTCTTTGTTTTTCTATTTACCTGGGTTGAAATTTTACTAAATAATTTTTTTTTCATTTGGTTTTAGTTGCAGTTCTATCATAACATATTTTGAACAAGGTTATCCCCAAGTTAAGTAAGAATAAAAATAGGAGTTGGAAATAAAAATGTTTCTACAGTAGCTTCATTAGCCTGAGGTTATAAGAAGAAACATGTTAAAACAAGGGGTAATGTGGATGATGATAACTCTGACTTCCATTCTGAAACTAGAAAAGATAATGTATTTTCAGCTTGCACAAGTTTAAGTGTGCCATTCATACAAAAGCATTCTACCATCCAGGCAGTTGCTGATACAAGTACCCCAAGTTAAAATTATTTCTCTTCTCCATCATCAATATCAGTTAGACCACAGCAGCATATTGTGATACATCAACCTGCTGTTACTGTTGTTGTTTTTTAATCGAGACATATTTGCTTTACAACAATTTGCTGTATTCTGTCAGGACTCAAAATTAGTCAGCCATAGATATTCATATACCCCTCCCTTTTGGAACACCCTCCCATCTTCTTTCCCATCCCACAATCTAGATTGAGCATTTTTCATGGGTTTTCACATAGCAGCTGCACTAAATCAATGGCTCCAATGAAATTTTTGCAGCAATGTCTACTTCTATTTCTCTGTACCTCATCGGATCTCCATTACAGAACAGTTATTTTGGCCTGAGGGTGGAGCCTTCTATGTTTCCAGCTTTGTACAGTGATATATCAGCCCACGATGATCCTTTTCCTAAACTACAAAGGGCAAGCAATTCATGTTTCCCAGTGCCAGAGATGCCTGATACATTGCTGCCTCTTTTTCTAGGTCAACACATCAACCGTCTCATTATTTGAAAGACATCCTAATACAACTGACCTACCAAATTGGTGTCAGGTGATGCAGGATATTGAAGATTAAAATTAATGTTGGGAGATGTCAACAAATTCCTACAATTCTCTTATTTGAATAATAAAGTTATGCGTTTTTTCATCATAATTCCAATTTTTATTTTGAAATAATTAAGAGCAGAAAGAGTATTTCAGTTCCTGCATATTTTACTCTGCTTTAATATAAACTCTTCTGTTCAAGGAAGCAGTCAATATACCTCCTAGGTACATTACACCTAATGAATTATTTCCAAGAATAAAAAATGTGAACAAAGTTATAGAAGGAAAATGTAACTAATTGGCTTATGAAATGGAGAAGGAACAGATATAAATCAAATTTAGGAAAAACAAATTAAGAGTATATACTTTAGTGCTTTCTTAATTTTATTATGTTACGTCAGTTATTGGAAAGAAAGCTAAGAGATTAAACAGAAGGTTGTCTTCATTAAGAAGAAGAAGTAGAAGAAGTAGGTTTCATACTTGAAAATATGTATGTAGCCTACACAGTAATCATGATCACTATCATACCATGACTGGGAAACCAATGATAACAGGACATAGTCAAAGATTGCACCACAGTCAGCAAAAGATAGGCATTTTACATGTGGTATTATAAAAGGTCATTCTTGCTCTTCTCTTCTATGTCATGCCTTTATTTCCTCCCACCAAGACACCACCCTATACTTCCTAATGTATATTTTGGTGTTGCTTTCCTATTCCTGCAAAGACAGACTTAAATCCTTGTGGTGAATGCAGAATCTCAGCACGGTAATCAGTTCTTAGAAGACACATCATCTGTTTCCCTTGGTAGCTTCATTATCTATCTGTTTCACTTAACTTCTAGAGCTACAATCAGACAAAATATTTTTGGTAATAATAAGCCAAATATCACGACCATTTCCTAAACACTCATTTGGGATTGGAAAGACCTATCTGCCTCCTACCAAGTTAACCACAGATATACAATTTTTCTATGTGTTTCGTGTCTATCCAAGTTTTCTTATGTATCTTGCACATCAACTAAGACTGAGTGCCTGCTAAATGATGTATTTTAAGTACTTACTGAATTAACAATAAAGATATACTAAAGAAATTATCAATCAAAAGCTATATACATTACTTAACAACATCACATAGCCTCCAATTTTACCATAATTGCCAATTCTGACTTACTGAGAATTTTTTAAGGTGGTGTGTCTTCTTTTTAATGCAATGTCTAGGTTTGTCATCACTTTTACATCAAGCACCAAGTGACACTTAATTTGATGACTGCGGACACCATTCTTAGTAATTTTGGCGCCAAAGAAAATTAAACCTGACACTGTTGCCACACGTTTACCCTTCTATTTGCTGAGTAGTGATGGGACTAGATGCCCTTATCTTTCTTTTTATGAATGTTGAGTTTTCAGCACGGTTTTTCACTCTTCTCATTCACCCTCAACTAAAGGCTCTTTATTGCCTCTTCACTTTGTATTATTTTCCGTGTTACCATCTATATATCTGAGGTTGTTGATGTTTCTCCCAATAACGTTGATGCCAACTTGTGATTTATTCACCTGGTATTTTAATAGTATACTCTGCATATGATTCACATAAGCAGAGTAACAATATAGAGGTTTGTTACTCTCCGTTGACAGTTTTGAACTGGTCAATTTTTCCATGTCTGGTCCCAATTTTTCCATGTCTGGTCCCAATTTTTCTGTCTCGATTCATTTAAGCATAGTTTCTTTTTTAATTTTCAAGTATTTTACAAGTACCACACCCCTTTTTGTTTTGGTGTTCTCCATCTAGACACCTATGTTTCTCATCGTGGGACATTTATCATTGCCCCAGTCAGGGCTTTTCCTGTTTTCCCTGTTTTTCTTTTTGTTGTTGTTGTTTGTTTCTTTTGAAAACACCCCCACTGTGTTTCATTTATTTCATCCTTTCTACCTCCACTTAGTTAGTCTTTCTCTATCTCAGTTATTCTTCTGTTGGTTCCTTCCAGGGTGTTGTTAATCTCAGTTATTGCATTGATTATTACTGCTTTATTCTTCTTTGTTTCTTCTACATCCCTGGTAAACATGTTCATTTCTCCTCAGTCCAGGCCACCAGTGTATTTACTGGTAACTCTACTTAGCTTTCAAATTTTCTTTAGTTTACTCTCCTTATTATTATGCTTTTCCCAAAAAAACTTCTTATCACCTCTTCCTTTGTTTGTTTTGGTTTGTTTGTTTGTTTGTTTTTCATGTACCTTCAACAGCTGCATATTTCTCTTCCTTTTCATTTTGTTTAGATTGCTGTGGTTTGGGTCTCCTTCCTGTAGGCTGGAGGGTGATGGCTTCACTGTGTTGTGGATCCTGACTTTTGTGGGTGGGATTAGACCAGTGACTTGTCAAGGTTTAATGTTTCATGGAATTTGTGTCTGTGCACTGGCTTGCTGATCTGTATCTCTTCTCTCTAGAGTGAAAATAATTGGCCCGTATTGTCCTTTGGGGTCTTTCTGGGTTTGGTATGGCTTTGTGCACCCTTTTAAAATATTCACTGTTGTGTTTCTGTTTTGCTGGAGAATAGCTGTGGGTTCTCTCAGACTGAACTTGCTGGCTTGAGTGTGGAGATTGCTTTCCATGTAGACATGGAAACTCTGGGGTGTGTGCTTGTCCTTTAATGTTCCTTGAGGTAAGACGTTCTATGTTGATCTACAGTTCTGGAACCAACGTCCTGACCTCTGGGTTTCTGTCCCTAGGTTACAGTAGCATAAAAAAATCCACATCCACACAACACAGAAGATAAAACCCCAGGTTAATGGTGACACAATTCTCCTCATCCAGAATGAATCAAAGTGTTCACAGAATTGCATACAGTAGAGAAAATGGAGGAGGGAGAAGAAGGTGCCTAGGAGAAGAAAAGGGCAAGTTAAAAGGAGAGAGAGCAATCAATTCAGGAAAGAAATCATTAAGTGAAATCAGATCCTAGAGATTTTGTTCCTAAAATTACATTGATCATCTTTAAAACGCAAAAGTTAAGAACCAAGAATAAAATTTAGACTGGTACAAATAGTGTAAAAAAGAAAACAGAGGCCAAATGCATTCTCATATATATATATGAAGTGTTTAAAAAATAGATTTGTGTGTTTTTTTTTTTTTTTTTTTTGATTGGGAATAATAGTTAATAGAAATAAAAGTTTAGGGTACAATAAAGGACTAAAGTTGTTATAAGTTAAAGAAATCATATAGATATCGATCTCAGAATTTCAAAGAAGTTATTGTGTGCTTTGTGGTGTCAGTACAGTGTCAGATAGTCTCTTTTTGAAGTTTGTGTTTGTTGTCAGAGGCTACTGTTTTCCCTCAATTGAACAGTCTCAACATTAATTGCAGATTTAGTCCATTGAACCTGTCACTTCTGGGTTGGTTTATGCGTCTTTGTTTATATTTCCTTCTTTTATTTGAAAGCCTCTCCGTATCTGAGTTTCAATATGAAATGAGGGTGTGGTAGCCTCTTATTTGACCTACTTGCTCAGTGTCTTGGTGGTGAGAGGTGGGACCCTGAAAACAAATACCACTGGGATATGTGGGGGTGCTCAAGGTGGATGCCACATTGGGCTTGCCACTGACAAATGTGACATGTACTTTCTGAGTCCACCCTGCTCAGTCTCCCAGTTGCTACATGAGGGCACTGTCCCAAGTGGGCTCTGTGTTTCATGCACTTGGCAGGTCTAAGCCAATCAGGCACTTAGGTGCTCGGCAAGGGAACTGACCACAATTGGCTATGTGCTTTGTACTCTTCTGAAGTGCAAAATTTTAGGTGACTGTGTGGTGGGCAAGGCACAGTCCCAGTTGGGCTGTGCATATTATGCAGTTCTCTGGTCTCAGCCACTAGTTTGCTGCCGGTGACAGAGGACACAGTCTCAGATGTCCCATGTGTCTCCTCAAGGTAGCTGACCCCAGGCTGTTATGATTGTGCCCTATGTGAACTGCCCATGAACCCAGGAATTCATCATTAACAACTGTCAACCAGCTTAGAGCTTGGTAGGGTATGTCTCTGGGGCCAAGATACCATGAGACTATTTCCTTCAGCCTCTGGCAGTCATATGCATTCCTCTCTCCCTCAGTAGAGGAAAGGGTCTTAATGGAAGTTGGCTTGGTCTCCTTTGGTATTTTCTAGTGCACAGTCTTCTGTTCTGAGTGTGTCATGGTTCACAATGTGGCCTTACAGCCTTCTCGCAGGAAAGGTCCTTTCTAAAATTTCTGTCTCTAGTGTTCCCATGGTTTAGGTTTTTATGTCAACTTAGTTCCATCAGATTGTCCTCAGAGCACTAAAACCTGGTTTTTACCATAGTGTTTTTGATTCATCCAAGGCCTCTCTCCCAGTCCCCATGGATGACAGTGGATGGGAGCATCTGAGCCACTTCATGGTTAGTAATTGCATTTATTAGCATAATCACTGTTTTTGTTCTTTTCCCCCCTGGTTCTGTTTCTTCCCCCACTGACACCTCTGAGAGAGGGTTTCCAATTTTGTGCAAATTTCTCCTCTTTTACGATTCCCTCTCCATGATGGGTCTCCATTTCTAAACACTTTTCCTCCCTTTCATCTCTTATTTTTGTCCTACCTCATTTTTGAGAGACTTGTTTTCCTTTCTCAGTTTCTAAGACCAGTCAACATCTTTCACAAATTGGTTTCTGGAAGGTGTTCCATATGCAGTCAATCCTTTGATGGATTTGTGTGGGAGAAAGTGGACTGTTCCTCCTATTCCTCTAACACTGAGACCCCACCACGATCCTGGAAGATATATTTTATTAACATATATCTTGTTGTTATTCAGTCAAAAAGCAATGTCTGACTCTTTGTGACCCCTTGGGCTGCTGCACACAAGGCCTCTTTTTCCCTCACCACCTCCCAGGGTCTACCTTAGATCATGTCCCTTGAATGGGTGAAGCTATACAACCGTCTCCTCCTCTTCGATACATGTTTCCTCCTGATTTCATTGTTTCTTAGAGTCGATGTTTTCTAGTGAGTCAGTTCTTTGCTCAGGTGGTCAAAGCTTTGGAGACTCAGCTTCAGCACCAGTGATTCTAATGCATCTTCACAGTTGATTTTCTTTATGCCTGACTGGGTTTATCCCTTTTCAATCCAATGCACACTCACCAGTCATCCCCAACAGAGCAGTTTGGTATTCTCACATCTGTTCATGTCTACTGGCAAGACCATAGATGTGACTCTATGTGCCTCCATTGGTCAAGTCATGTCTTCACTTTTTAACACGCTTTCTAAATTTGTGAGAGCTTTTCTTCCAGGAAGCAACTGTCTTCTCATTTTACAACTTCCATCACCATCTACAATGAATTTAGAGCCACAAAAGAGGAAATCAGTCACTGCTTCTGCCTTTTCCACTTCTATTGCCCATGATACAGTGGGACCAGATGCCATGATCTTACTTTATGTAATACTGAGAATTCAAATGTACTGTTTACCCTATGTTTTCCTATCAACATTGATAATTATTGTAATCTTGTACCTTTGTTTTCCCTCAGTGTTTTGGATAAGAATTTATTTTCTAAGCATATTCTAAGGTGAGAGTTACTAATTGTATATAATACTGCTGGTTTTAAATTTCCTGCTGGAGCATTTGTGCCATACTTCTGTGACAACTGGGTAACACGTTGACAAGATGCACAACCTATAATATATTTCTCCATTAATATAATATATTGAGTCTGTTCATGTTATCTAGTTAGATTTCCTCTAATGTGGAAACTACAAATATACAAAGGAGGACAAGAAAGAAGAGATATGATGTGGAGGGGGGCAGGAAGCTAAACCACTGTGTCATGAAAGGAGAGAAATTTTTATCATCAATGACTTCTATTGAAATATTCGGTACCAGAAGTTTAAAGTGATGAAAGAAAATTTCACAGACTGAATTGTGGAGAAGTGATTTTGATGTACACACCATATAATTTCAATGTTCAGCTAGCCAGAAGAGCCTGATTATGATCTATGCAGAGTGCACTGTGTATCTGTCTTACCTGTTTTAAGTGGGTAACTGTTATCCCAAATTCAGCTAGTTGACTATTGTCCACGTAGTTCAGACATATTCCTATGTTACTACAGGCTTGAATGTTTAAAATTGTATCCACATGAGGTAGCATCAGCTTTCTTAGAACAATATCTTTATGTCAATGAGAGATGTAATTCTATGGGCTCAAGGTGTCTTCATAAGTATGAACCCCATCTCTTGATACAGAAAGAATGGTGGAATATGAGCTAGATTAAGGGAGAGCCTTTCAGCAACAGGATCTGAATTATTCAGCCAGAAAGAAAGTTATTAAGTAATACTGGGCTTCCCACACAGTTCATTTAAGATCTTGAGGGAAAGCAAAGAGTTTGGCCACCTAGAACTGTTGCCTAAAATTACATTTTGACATATATACATGTATACACATATGTGTGTGTGTAGCATTAAAAAAAAAAAAAGTGCAATGGCCTTTAATTCTTTTTAGGTATAAGAGCAATGGAAAAAAATAAAATAAAATGAAACTGAAAAGTAGAATGATTCAAAAGACTACTCGGTTATTGAATATTTGTAAGTGGAAATACTTACTTGTATAGATATATAAATATATAAAATAGACAAATATGTTTGCATAACAGAAAATGTTGATACCAAATTAGATCTCAGAATTATTTCCAACTCCATGCTCCACCTCAACAAGAAATATCCAAAATTGCTGTTGACTCAAACACTCCAAGACCAGGGGAACCTGAAAAGCAAATCAAACATGCAACTGAGATTTTTCAGCCACATTTATGATCAAACTCTAAGTCCACCATTTTATTTCCTTTCTTGTTCAAAGCAGTCACTTCTTAAGATGGAAACATATGAAAACAGAGAGAGAGAGGTAGGAGATTGTAGACCTTCTCATATTCCAAGAGTAATTGTAATCATAGAAACTAGAAAAGACAGAAACAGAGGGATATAATCAAGTGATATAAAATAATAATGATTTAGCCATTAAGCAAATTAATGAATCTTTAGTTCCACTCAAGGGCCATAGATAACATGCTGAGCAATATCCTGTGATCAGTAATAGATATACTAAAGCCCCAACCAAGCTGAAATTTAAGTACATAGACCACAGAGTAGTTGGAACCAGATGGTTGATGATGTTGACTCCCAGTATCCTCAGTAACAGGCCATTAGTAGAATGTCCCAAAACTGATCACATATGCCATGGCCCACCCTCACACTGTCATTAAAATCCTTCCCCTGAAATTATTTGGGGAATGTGGGTCTTTGAAGCACCAGATGCTAGGACACCTTGCTTGGTCCCACAATAAACACTGGCTTTCACTGAAACCCACAGTCGGTTGATTGACTTTGTTGCACAAAAATGAGTAGACATAAGTTTGGTTGGGTAACAGTACTGGATATTAAGAATGTGTATAGAAGGGTGATAAATCACTTTTATTTCAGAAACCAAGTCAATTTATTGATGTGATTTTCCTCTGTAAACATTCTTTAGGAATGAGATTTTGCAGGCTTCATGGTTTTGGCTACAATGTATGTAAGCAGCCTGCATTTTAAGTTGATGCTGAAGTAAACACTGGTTGAACATTACCCTTCAATTGCTAGGAGACCAGTGACTTTGTGATGTCACAGCTTTTTGACTTTGAGAACCACTGTGATGGTCTAGAGAGTTTATCTCTGTAGGCCAGCCAAGCAGCATTTGAAGTTGCAGTGTGTAAAACCAGAAAAATGAGAAAAGTATCTGAAGGAAGATTTCTCTGAGATGGCACATATTTAGGAGATGTGCTCCTAAAAATGAATCAACTGGTTCACAAACCTCCATTAGATTTTCTTTGTATGATTATACATTCACTGGGGACTTGGTTTTGAGATATATGATCAAAGAATATGATTTTTAGGCTTTGACTGAAGAATTTGTGGTAAAAATTCCTTGTTACATATTTTCTGTCTCTGAAACAGATGAGTTGAATAATTTTCTTTCACTCACTTGTCATCAAAAACTATGGAATATAGTTGAAAGTGATCAGTTTGAATCTATTTGTGAAATGAGAGTGGCACTTGTATAGTGATCAATGAAGAACACTTCAAGAAAGAAGTCTTGGAAATAAAGGTACCTTTTAGAATATTTGAAATCAATAGTATGAAAACTTTAGTTCGACAGCTTAAGCTTTATGGCTTTAGTAAAAAGCAACAAACTTTTCACAGATCTGCTTCACTATCTGAATTTCTGGAAGAAGAAAACAACATCTTTTTATTTTGAGCAAAATGTTCCAAAATTTTCATTTATTGGCAATATGTAAGATTAAACCATATGACCTAGAAGGCATGTTCACATATGTAGCTAAAACAGAATTTAAAGTTGAGATAGGAAATTGTAGAAAAAGTTTAATATTTTGAAGTTGAGACCAGATGGAGGTTAAACTATTTTATATTTCACTAACTTTCCTAGCAATGTGAAACCAGATACAAGTCCTGAAGCTACATAAGTGGTATTTACTCTATATATGCAACATATGTTTAGTTGAGGAGCATAATTGTAACATGTTGGCTCTTAAAACTACTAATGGAGATGTTTTATTTGATGCCATTTAATTGGTGTCATTAAAGGAATGCATTTATATAGTTTCAGTTCAGTTCAGTCGCTCAGCTGTGTCCAACAATTTGCGACCCCATAAATCGCAGCAAGCCCTGCCTCCCTGTCCATCACCAACTCCGGAGTTTACTCAAACTCATGTCCATCGAGTTGGTGATGCCATCCAGACATCTCATCCTCTGCCGTCCCCTACTCCTCCTGCCCCCAACCCCTCTCAGCATCAGGGTCTTTTCCAATTAGTCAACTGTTCTCATGAGGTGGCCAAAGTGTTGGAGTTTCAGCTTTAGCATCAACCCTTCCAATGAACACCCAGGGCTGATCTCCTTTGGGGTGGACTGCTTGGATCTCCTTGCAGTCCAATGGACTCTCAAGACTCTTCTCCAACACCATAGTTCAAAAAGGATCAATTTTTCAGTGCTCAGCCTTCCTCACAGTTCAACTCTTACATCCACACATGACCACTGAGAAAACCATAGCCTTGACCAGACAGACCTTTGTTGGCAGTTTAGCTTTGTCAGTTTTACCTTGGTTTATAAAGAAACTAAATAATTTTATACTTTGATTTTAGCTACAGATCTACTATAATCCAAATTTCAAAAGAGGTTATCCCCAACTTTTAGTAAGAATGAGAAGAGTTGGGATTAACAATGTGTCTCCAATATCTCCATTAATTCGAGATTACAAGAATAGCATGTTAAAGCAAGGGTCAACATAGATGATCGTAACTCTGATTTTCTTCGTGAAATTAGTGGAGAGAGTGCATTTTCAGCTTCCACAAGTTTAAGTGTGCCTTTCATACAAAAGCCTTATGCCAGCCAGATAGTCACTAATGCAAGTGCCCTATCTCCGTGTGACTTACCTTCCCCATCATCAATATCAGTTAGACAAATAGAATAGATTGTGGTACATCAACCTGCTGTTTTAGATCAGTTGAGCAATTTTAATTGACACTCACCTAGCAGCTGCACTTAATTAGATGGCCACATTGAGGACTTTGCTAGTACAGCTACATCTGCTTCTCAGAACCACCTCGTATCTCCATTACAGAGCAGTTATTCTGGACTGATGGTGGAGCCTTCTAAATTTCCAGTTAGGTAGAGTGATATGTCAGCCTATGACAGTCCTTTTCCTAAACTGCAATGGAGAGGCAACTCATGGTCCTCAGTGCTAACAAGCGCTTATAAATCTGCCTCCTCTCTTTCAAGTCAGTTTATCAACAGTCGTCATTATATGAAAACCACACTAATTAAAACTGACCTATCAAATAAGTGTCAGATTATGGAGTCTAATGAAGATTAAAATTTACATTAGGAGATATCACCAAACACCTAAAATTCGTATATTTGAACAATAAAGATACATGTTCATCCTCATAGTTTCATTTTCTATTTTCAAACAATGATGAGTAAAATGAGGCTTTAGTTCAATGTCTGGCTATTTTACTGCACTGTTTTATAAACTCTTCTGTTCAAGAAAACTTTTGTTGTGCATCCTAGGTAAATGACACCAAATCTAATGTTTGTAAGCAAGAATAGGAGAACAAAGGAAAAGAGGTAGTGGATGTAAAGTGATTTCTGAAATCATCCCTGCTGAAATGAATGGGTGTCTTAATTAGGATGGTATGGGTTAAGGATGAAATACAAAAAAAGAAAGAAAGAAAGAAAAAATGCCAATACACAGTATGTACCTTAGTGCATTCACAGTTACATTATATTCTATTAGTTATAGAGTCTTAACAGGTTAGACAGCAGACTGTCCTTATAATAGAAATTCATTTTGTACTTGAAAATATAGATATTGTAGCATGTCCAAAACCACAGTCACCATTATACCATCACTGTGATATCAAAGATAACAGGACATAATCAGTGACTGGCCCATGTTCAGCACAAGATATATATTTTACAAGTGGTATACTGTATGTGGTCATTTTTGTTCTGCTGTCCTTAAGGCATGCCTTTATTTCAGACACTGAGATTCCACCCTATATTTCCTAATGGATGTTTTGATGTTGCTTATTTGTTCCCACAGAGACAGAATACATTCCTCGCAGTGACTGCAGCACCTCAGCATGATTAAGAAGTTCTTTGAAGACATGATATCTGGTTTCCTTAGTAGTTTTATTATCTTTCTCTTATGCTGTGCTTCTGGAGCTTCAATCACATAAACTGCTTTCAGTCATGCTATGACCCTTCTCACAGCTTTACCTCAACTCTTTCTTGGGAGTGGAAGGAACTTCTCTTTGCTCTCCTACCAAGGTGAGCATAGATATCACGTCTTTGGTATGTTTTGGGTCTACCCACTTTTCTTTATGTATCTTTCACGTTAGCTAAAACTTAGAGTCTGCAAATGACACATTTTAAGTACTTACTGAATTATCAATAAAGAAATGTAATAACTAATCAAATGCTATATACATTACTCAACACCATCTTATAACCTGCACTATTATCATAATTGACCTTTCCTATTTACTGAGAAATTTTTCCAACTTGATAAATATGTATTATACTTATGTGAATGTCTAATGTGGGAATTCAAATTATAAAATGATTGGTATTATTATAAAGTTTATTTAAGAACCCATTTTAAGCATATTGTTTCAGGCCCCAGTTCCCTAAAATTCACTAGTACTTATAGAGATATGTATGGAAAAAAAAAGAAAGGAATCATTAATTTTAATCATCTTGAAAAGTCATGGAGTAAGCAGGCATCAAAATCAATGGTCGATCATTAATATATTTCACAACTAAATACTCTGAGCAGAGTGTCTGCTTGTAGGACTATCTAGACTCTCATGAACACTTCTTAGAAATCTTGGCAATCTCAAATTTAAGGGAATTCCTTTAGATGGGAGTGGCAATATCAAGTCATGTCCCTGTTTTGGTATGGTAACCCACATTGGACAACACCAAGTTAAGTTCACTGTTCTCATTCTTGCTGCTAATGGACAGTGAAATCTGTGGAATATTTGTGTAGACAAGGGAGTGGTCCACAAAACACACGCTTTTTCTTTCACTGAAAATTTTCTTTAAAGGTAGGTGAGAATACTATGCTTTAGAGGTAAGCATTTTGAGGCAATTTTAAGAGTTATTGAAATTGGCTTTCTAAGTTATCAGTTCAAGCCCCAAATCCAATGGCCTTGTTTTAGATTTCAGGTGTCTTACTATATAGTCAAACTTGCACGCTTTGAGCAGTATCATCTTGAAGCGATTCCATCTCCTATTTCATGGCCATGTACTGGTTATTCCATCCCAGCCCCTTTTACCTTTTTTTCATGTTCTGCCTTTAGTGGCAGGTCCTTCTCAGAAAGAACAGGATTAATCCACTTAGTCCTCTGTGATATCTTTGAAAAGGCATGAATAAGGACATGCTGAAGGGGACATGTTTGTCCCCTTTTGAAAGCTTATTATTAAACTATACTTCAATTGTCCTACCAAGGGAAGCCTGATTACATGATATATTACTTTGGTGATCAATTCCCATATGACTTTAATTCTCAAAAGGTTATAGAGAAAATAGCTCAATACATTAGGGAAACATTGTACATGATTTAAATTTTCTTTCTTTTATGTGTTTATTTTACAATTGGTGCCTAAAATAGTAAAAGTGAAAACAAAAATTTAAGTGAGGCAAATACAGAAGATTTGGGCTAAAAGTAGAAAAATTGATGGGATAATTTCAGAGGATGAAATTGGATGCTTAAAATAGAACATGCAAGTACGTAGCTGCAGGGCCTAAAGAGGTCGATATGACTTCAATACAGTTACCCTACAACATTATTTTCATTTTAGCAAATCACAGAATAGTCTTACATGTGAAATATTCTAGGAGACCATGGGATGCAGAACAAAGGTATGTCTTTTAAAACACTCTGATTTAAAATGTCACTAGAGTGAAATCATTCAACTACAAAATTACTTCCAACATTAAGCCTAGAAAGAAGTAACAGAGAAACTCTGCGCAGTTCGTAAGTGTCCTTCAGTGAATCCTTGGGTTTTCTTTTCCTTTCATATTTGTGTTTTGAAACACAAATAATATTGTGACTGTGCTTGTGTGTGTGTGTGTGTGTGCATCAGATTAAGAATGTGTTTGTGAGTATATGTCTGGATTCTCTTTTGGACTTTTAGGTTAGAGATTTCAGCTGAAGAAATGGCTAATTCAAAAATATAAAGAGGCACAAATTAAAATGTCCATTCAAAAGGATGCTTTCACTTTTCAAGTGAGTTGCAAAGGTTGAAAGCCTTTCAATAATTACCAAAATACTCCACCCAAACATAGTTAAAAATTATGGTACTCTCCCAATCAGCCCAGCAAAAGTTGAGTGGGACCTTAGTTGTCTATTATGTCTGGCAATAACAAAACACCCACCCGCTAATATGGCAGTTCCAGTTAAGGCTAAGTAGATGTCTGGAGTTTCAACCAGGCCTTCCTGTAATAGGATACTACTTTCCTATAGAAGGTTGAACACACACCAATAATAAAGAATACTCTTAGGAGTCAAAGAATCTAAGGATGAAATATGGAATTCTGTTTTCACAAGGTAGAAGTTGCCTTCCCCCTTCCCAAGTGTATCAAAAAGACAGGCAAAATAGAAGAAAGCTAAAACATGGCCCACATACTTCTTTCATAATACCTTAAATGTCCAAGCCCCACCACACTGCTATGATGACTATACAGGACTTCTGGCTTCAACTCTGTATGGCAATCATCATAAACAAATTTTATGAATATTTGAGATGCTCTGATAGTGCAAATCTATAAAACCAAAAGTCTTGAGATCTGATTCAGACAGGGAAATTTTGTACTCCCTGTCTTCAGTTTTATGGGGCTTTCACATGCATTCACACACTTCCACAATCCTCAACCTTCATCTGAAGACAAAAAGTGTGACATTAAGAGAAGAGGAAAGATATATTCACAGAGAAGACAAATGACAAAGTCAAAATGGATCCAGTCTCCTACCTATATCCATCCTCAATAAAGTAGCCCCTTGTAAGCATTCCTAAGGGAGACTAAGATAGATAATTCCAAGATGTTTCTCCCAGGATTACAGAGTTTGATTGAGAAGCTATATATATATATATATATATATATAGAGAGAGAGAGAGAGAGAGAGAGAGAGTCTATATATATTAACTCTCACCCCATCCTTAAGATCACATACCTTGTCTGTTAACACATCAAAATATGGGAAGCTCTAGCAGATATTTAAAGACAATGCCTGCCTCTGCCTAAGACCAAGGTTCTAGATCCAAGTGGCAGGTGGGATAATGTTTCCATCTCAGGATACCACATGACTCCGCAGGAGTTCTCTTTCTCTGGAAAGCTCTCAAAAAACATTGTGAGAAACACAATTTGAGGGAGGAAAAGAAGGAAACTGATGGGAGCTGTGTTCTTTCTGTCTTGAATCTCACTTATTATCCCAGGTATAATGACAGAGTTACCATGCTATCTGAACCATCTCCCAAGCACTGCCAATACCATTTTTTTTATGTTCAGTCACTCAGTCTTGTCTGACTCTTTGTGACTCCATGTACAGCAAGAACCCTGGGCTCGCCTACCCTTCAAATCTCCCAGAGTTTTCTCAAACACATGATTTTTCAGTCAGTGATGCTTTGCAGTCTTCTCGTCCTCTGTTGTTCCCTTCTTCTCCTGCCCTCAATCTTTCCAGCGTCAATTTCTTCCCAGTGATTTTGCTCTTGGACCCAGGTGACTGATATATTGGCTCTTCATGTTCAGCATCAGTAACTCGGAGAAGTCAGAGATGATTTCCTTCATGCTTTATTAGTTTGAACTCCATGCTCACCACGGAACTCTCACACGTCTTCTCCAGTGTGGCTGTTGCACAGCATCAATGTGTCGGTATTCAGTTGTTGTGTTCCTGCTCCCTCCTCCATACACTACCCATGAAAATCAACTTTGACTGTTTGGAGCTTTTTCAGTGATCTCTCAGCTTTTTATTTTGGTGTCTAGATTGTTCATAGCTTTTCATCCTAAGGGGCAAGTGCCTTTTATTTTCATGGCTGCAATCACTCCGTGCAGTGATATCAGAGGTCAAGAAACTGAAACCTGTCACTGATTCAATTGCATCCCATTTATACATCTCAAAACGATGGGACCAAATTCCAGGATCTTATTTTTTGAGTTTGTTTGCTTGTTTTTGTATTGAGTTTTAATCCAGCTTTTCCACTCTCCCCTTTCATCTTCATCAGAAGGCTGTTTAGCTCCTAGTGTTTTTTTTTTTTCAGCCATTGTGTGTTGTCATCTTATAATTAAGGTCATTCATACTTCTCACAGTAATTATGTTTCCAGCTTCAGATTCTTTCAGCATGTTACTTTCTATGATGTACTCTGCACAGAAGTCAGATTAGCTGGGTGACAATATTTAACCTTGAGGTATTTCCTTCCCTATTTTGTACCAGTTCATTGTTCCTTGTCCAGTTCCAACTATTGTATCTTGACCTTCATGAACGTTTCCCAGGAGACAGGTACAGTGGTCTGGTATTCTTATCTCTTTAAGAATTTCCCACAATTTATTGGGACCCACACAGTCTAAGGGCTTCCCTGGTGGCTCAGATGGTAAAGCATCTGCCTGCAATGGGGCAGACCCAGTTTTGATCCCTGTATCTGGAAGATCCCCTCAAGAAGAAAATGGTAGGCTAGAGTCCGTGGGGTCACAAAGAGTCAGATACGACTCATTTTCATACAGAGTCTAAGCCATTAATAGAGACAATAATGTATATATAGATGACTTCATGAAATCACCTTGCTTCTTCTATGATCAAAACTCCAATTAAGTATTAAGATTAAATGACTGAAGGAAGAACTAAGATGGTAGAGGAATAGGATGGGGAGACCACTTTCTCCCCTACAAATTAATTGAAAGAACTTTTGAACGCTGAGAAAACTTCACAAAACAACTTCTGACCACTAGCAGAAGACATCAGGAGCCCAGGAAAGCAGCCCATCATCTTCAAAAGGAGGTAGGACAAAATATAAAAGATAAGAAGAGAGACAAAAGATCTAGGGATAGAGACCCATCCTGGGAAGGGAGTCGTAATAGAGGAAGTTTCCAAACACCAGTAAACCCTCTCAGTGGCGGGTCTGGGAGAAGTTTTTGAATCTCAGAGCGCAACCTAACTGGTAGGAAGAATAAATAAAACCCATACACTACATGCCTAAAAGCAACTCCGAGCAGAAAATTACCCCAGACGCCCACATCCGCCACCAGCAAGTGGGGGCGGGATGGAGAGGAGCGGGTGTCATTGCTTAGGGAAAGAACTGGGCCTGAATGCCCTGAGGGCAATTGGAAGGAGCTAACATGAGATAGCAACTTGAACTGTGGGATAGCAAGAGAGAGAGAGAAAATTAACCAGCCTAAACACACTGTTGGCTATTCACAGAACAAAGGGACTGAGCAATCCCAGAGAAGGCTAGCCGGCTGAGGACCGGCCCATTCCCCACCAGAGGCAGGAGGCAGGGGGGAGAGGAAAGGGGCAAACTTGGCCCCAGAGATGGCACCCGCTACCAAATTGCAAACAGGCTCCCAGTTTCTAACCAAAGACTTCCTGAGGTTCTGGATGGTTGACATCTGCCAGGAGGGTCGTGGTTAGAGGCCAGCTCCTGAGAACAGACACAAGGCGCACGCACCCAACTGGTGCGCATGGAAACTGAGGCTGGGACTGCGGAGGGGATAAGGCACACCGCACCCGAGGAGAGTGCGCCCCTCAAGCTCCTGGATGCCTGAGCTGTGCGGTCTGGGGAAGGCACAAAATGCAGGTCCAACCGAACCCGCACTTTTGTGGAATACCCGAAAACTGAAACCACATGCAACGGATGGCCTGCTCCATATAGAGCAGCCAGGAGCCTGAGCAGTGTAGACGGGGAAAGCACACACCCGTGAGTGGGGGCAAACCCAGTGTGGCCAGAACACTGCGAGTGCTCCCCACACAGGCCAGTGAGATTTGTCTGCAGTGCCCCTCCCTCCCCGCAACAAGACTGAACAAGTGAACCTAAACAAGAGACCACCTTCCACCCGCCTGTGTCAAGGCAGAAATTAGACACGGAAGAGACCGGTAAACAGAAGACAAATAAACAAAGGGAACCGCTTCAAAAGTGACCGGTGCAACAGATTAAAATCCCTGTAGGTAACATCAACTACACCAGAAGGGGCCTATAGATATCGAGAAGTGTAAGAGGCAACCAGGAGCTATCTGAACTGAACCAAACCCGCACTGACCACAACAGATCCAGAGAAATTCCTAGATATGTTTTTACTTTTTTTTTTCTCTTAATTTCTTTTAAAGTCCTCTATTGCTCCTCTATTACTCCTTAATTTTCATTTTCATTTCACTATAACCTTGCAAAATAAATAAATAAATAAGTGGCCCTATTTTTAAACCGAACTTCATATATATTTCTAATTTTTTTGTGTGTTTTTGTTTTAAATATTGTATTTTTAAGAGTCTAAATTCTACTCTAGATTTTTAATTTTGTTTTTCAGTATTTGATATCAATTTTGGGTATTTAAAAATCCAATATTCAGTACCCATTTTTGCTCAGGAGTGTGTTGATTACTCTCTCCCACTGTTGACTCTCTGTTTTCTCCCTCAGATGACCCTTATTTCCTCCCTCCCCCTTCTCTTCCCAATCCAATTCTGTGAATCTCTGCAAGTGTCTGGGCTACAGAGAACACTTTGGGAACAGAGAACTGTGTAGATCTGTCTCTCTCCTCTTGAGTCCCCCTTTTTCTCCTCCCACTCATCTCTATCTCTCTCCTCCCTCTCCTCTTCTTCATGCAACTCTGTGAACCGCTCTGGGTGTCCCTCACAGTGGAGAATCTTTTCACCATTAACCTAGAAGTTTTATTATCAGTGCTGTATAGTTGGAGAAGTCTTGAGACTAGTAGAAGAATAAGACTGAAATCCAGGGACAGGAGACATAAGCCCAAAACTTGAGAACACCAGAAAACTCCTGACTACAGGGAACATTAAGTGATAAGAGACCATCCAAAAGCCTCCATACCTACACTGAAACCAACTACCATGCAAGAGCCAATAAGTTCCAGAGCAAGACATACCACACAAATTCTCCAGCAATGCAGGAACATAGCCCTGAGTGTCAACATACAGGCTGCCCAAAGTCACACCTAACACATAGACCCATCTCAAAACTCACTACTGGGCACTCCATTGCACTCCAGAGAGAAGAAATCCAGTTCCATGCACCAGAACATCGACACAAGCTTCCCTAACCAGGAAACCTTGACAACCAATCATCCAAACCCACCCACTGGGTAAAACCTCCACAATAAAAAGGAACCACAGATCACCAGAATACAGAAAGCCCACCCCAGACACAGCAATCTAAATAAGATGAAAAGGCAGAGAAATACCCAACAGGTATAGGAACATGAAAAATGCCCACCAAGTCAAACAAAAGAGGAGGAGATAGGGTATCTACCTGAAAAAGAATTTATAATAATAATAATAATAATAAATGATCACAAGTCTTCAAAACAAAATGGAGTCACAGGTAAATAGTCTGGAGACAAAGATTGAGAAGATGCAAGAAATGTTTAAAAAGAACTTATAAGAAATAAAAAAAAAGAGTCTCTTAAAAATGAATAATGCAATAAATGAGATCAAAAACACTCTGGAGGGAACCAAGAGTAGAATAATGGAGACAGAAGATAGGATAAGTGAGGTAGAAGATAAAATGGTGGAAATAAATGAAGCAGATAGGAAAAAAGAAAGAAAAAAAAAAAAAAGAATCAAAAGAAATGAGGACAACCTCAGGGACCTCAGGGACAATGTGAAATGCCCCAACAGTCGTATCATAGGAGTCCTAGAAGAACAAGGCAAAAAGAAAGACCATGAGAAAATATTCAAGGAGATAATAGCTGAAAACTTCCCTAAAATGGTGAGGAAATAGTTACACAGGTCCAAGAAACCCAGAGTTCCAAACAGGATAAACCCCTGGTGAAACACCCCAAGACACATATTAATCAAATTAACAAAGATCAAACACAAAGGACAAATATTAAAAGCAGTAAGAGAGAAACAACAAATAACACACAAAAGGATTCCCATAAGGATAACAGCTGATCTATCAATAGAAACCCTTCAGGAGAGAAGGGAATGTCAGGACATACTTAAAGTAATGAAAGAAAATAAGCTACAGCCTAGATTACTGTACCAGCAAGGATCTCATTCAGATATGAAGGAGAATTCAAAAGCTTTACAGACAAGCAAAAGCTGAGAGAATTCAGCACCACAAAACCAGCTCTTCAACAAACGCTAAAGGATCTTCTCTAGACAGGAAACACAGAAAGGTTGTAAAACAACAAAGGTTGCCAAAACAACAAAGTAAATGGCAACAGGACCATACCTATCAATAATTACCTTAAATGATATAACACTTATAAATATATATGCACCCAACGTAGGAGCACCACAATAGGTAAGGCAAATGCTAGCAAGTATGAAAGAGGAAATTAATAGTAGCACAATAATAGTGGGAGACTTTAATACCCCACTCACAACTATAGATAGATCAACTAAACAGAAAATTAACAAGAAAACACAAACCTTAAATGACACGATGGACCGGCTAGACCTAATTGATATCTATAGGACATTTCACCCCAAAACATTCAATTTCCCCTTTTTCTCAAGTGCACACAGAACCTTCTCCAGAATAGATGACATCCTGGGCCCTAAATCTAGCTTTGGTAAATTAAAAATATATATATAATCTTTCAAGTCATCTTTTCTGACCACAGTGCAGTAAGATCAGATCTCAATTACAGGAAAAAAAAAATTACAAAATCAAATATATGGAGGGTAAATAAAACTCTTCTGAATAACCAACAAATCATAGAAGAAATAAAAAAAGAAATGAAAATATGCATAGAAACAAATGAAAATGAAAACGCAACAACCCAAAACCTATGGGACACTGCAAAAGCAGTGCTATGGGGAAGGTTCATAGCTTTACAGGCTTACCTCAAGAAACCAGAGAAAAGTCAAATAAATAACCTAACTCTACACCTAAAACAACTAGAGAAGGAAGAAATGAAGAACCCTAGGGTTAGCGGGAGGAAAAAAATCTTAAAAATTGGGGCAGAAAAAAAATACAAATGAAACTAAAGAGACCATAGCAAAAATCAACAAAGCTAAAAGCTTGGTTTTTTGAAAAAATAAAATTGACAAACCGTTAGCAAACTATTTAAGAAACAAAGGGAGAAGAACCAAATCATCAAAATTAGAAATGAAAATGGAGAGATCACAACAGACAACACTGAAATACAAAGGATCATAAGAGACTACTACCAGCAACTCTATGCCAATAAAATGGACAACTTGGATGAAATGGACAAATTCTTAGAAAAGTATAACTTTCCAAAACCAAACCAGGAAGAAATAGAAGATCTTAACAGACCCATCACAAGCAAGGAAATCAAAACTGTAATCAGAAACCTTCGAGCAAACAAAAGCCCAGGACCAGATGGCTTCACAGCTGAATTCTACCAAAAATTTAGAGAAGAGCTAACATCTATCTTACTCAAACTCTTCCAGAAAATTGCAGAAGAAGATAAACTTCCAAGCTCATTCTATGAGGCCACCATCACCCTAATTCCAAAACCTGACAAAGATGCCACAAAAAAAGAAAACTACAGGCCAATATCACTGATAAACATAGATGCAAAAATCCTTAACAAAATTCTAACAAACAGAATTCAACAACATATTAAAAAAAAAAAAAAAATCACACACCATGACCAAGTGGGCTTTATCCCAGGAATGCAAGGATTCTTTAACATCCACAGATCAATCAATGTAATACATCACATTAACAAATTGAAAGATGAAAACCATATGATTATCTCAATAGATTCAGAAAAAGCCTTTGACAAAATTCAGCACCCATTTACAATTAAAACTCTCCAGAAAGCAGGAATAGACGGATCACACCTTAACAAAATAAAAGCTATATATGACAAACCCACAGCAAGCATTACCTTCAATGGTGAAAAATTGAAAGCATTTCCCCTAAAATCAGGAAGAAGACAAGGGTGCCCACTCTCACCACTACTTTTCAACATAGTTTTGGAAGTTTTGGCCACAGCAATCAGAGCAGAAAAAGAAGTAAAAGGAATCCAGATAGGAAAAGAAGAAGTGAAATGCTCGCTGTTTGCAAATGGCATGATCCTGTACATAGAAAACCCTAAAGACTCTAAAAGAAAATTACTAGAGCTAATCAACGAATATAATAAAGTTTCAGGATATAAAATTAACACACAGAAATCCCTTGCATTCCTATACACTAACACTGAGAAAACAGAAAGAGAAATTAAGGAAACAATACCATTCACCATTGCAACAAAAGGAATAAATTATTTAGGAGTATAACTACTTAAAGAAACAAAAGACCTATACATAGAAAACTATAAAACACTGATGAAAGAAATCAAAGAGGACACAAACAGATGGAGAAATATACTGTGTTCATGGGTTGGAAGAATCAATATTGTGAAAATGACTATACTACCTAAAACAATCTATAGATGCAATGCAATGCCTATCAAGCAACCAATGGTATTTTTCACAGAACTAGACCAAATAATTTCACAATTTGTAAGGAAATTAAAACAAAACAAAACAAAACAAAACAAAACAAAACAAAACCTCGAATAGCCAAAGTAATCTTGAGAGGGAAGAATGGAACTGGAGGAATCAATCTGCCAGAATTCAGACTATACTACAATGCCACACTCATCAAGACTGTATGGTACTGGCACAAAGACAGAAATATAGATCAATGGAACAGAATAGAAAGCCCAGAGATAAATCCACGAACCTATGGACACCTTATCTTCGACAAAAGAGGCAAGAATATACAATGAAAAAAAGACAACCTCTTTAAGAAGTGGTGCTGGGAAAACTGGTCAACCACTTGTAAAAGAATGAAACTAGAACACTTTCTAACACCATACACAAAAATAAACTCAAAATGGATTAAAGATCTAAATGTAAGACCAGAAACTATAAAACTCCTAGAGAAGAACATAGGCAAAACACTCTCCAACATAAATCACAGCATCCTCTATGACCCACCTCCCAGAATATTGGGACCTAATGAAACTGAAAAGCTTTTGCACAACAAAGGAAACTATAAGCAAGGTGAAAAGAGAGCCCTCAGACTGGAAGAAAATAATAGCAAATGAAGCAACAGACAAAGGATTCATCGCAAAAAATATACAAGCAACTCCTGAAGCTCAATTCCAGAAAAATAAATGACCCAATCAAAAAATGGGCCAAAGAACTCAACAGACATTTCTCCAAAGAAGACATACAGATGGCTAACAAACACATGAAAAGATGTTCAACATCACTCAGTATCAGAGAAATGCAAATCAAATCCACAATGAGATATTACACGCCAATCAGGATGGCTGCTATCCAAATGTCTACAAGCAATAAATGCTGGAGACAGCGTGGAGAAAAGGGAACCCTCTTACACTGTTGGTGGGAATGCAAACTAGTACCGCCGCTATGGAGAATAGTGTGAAGATTTATTTAAAAACTAATAGAACTGCCATATGACCCAGCAATCCCACTTCTGGGCATACACACCGAGGGAACCAGAATTGAAAGAGACACTTGTGCCCCAATGTTCATCGCAGCACTGTTTATAATAGCCAGGACATGGAAGCAACCTAGATGCCCATCAGCAGACTAATGGATAAGGAAGCTGTGGTACATATATACTGTGGAATATTACTCAGCAATGAAAAAGAATTCATTTGAATCAGTTCTAATGAGATGGATGAAACTGGAGCCCATTATACAGAGTGAAGTAAGCCAGGAAGATAAAGACCAATACAGTATACTAACGCATATATATGGAATTTAGAAAGAGGGTAATGATAACCCTGTATGCAAAACAGAAAAAGAGACGCAGAAGTACAGAACAGACTTTTGAACTCTGTGGGAGAAGGCGAGGGTGGAATATTTCGAGAGAACAGTATCAAAACGCATATATTATCAAGGATGAAACAGATCACCAGCCCAGGTTGAATGCATGAGACAAGTGCTCAGGGCTGGTGCACTGGGAAGACCCAGAGGGATGGGATGGAGAGGGAGGTGGAAGGGGGTATGGGGATGGGGAACACATGTAAATCCATGGCTGATTCATGTCAACGTGTGGCAAAAACCGCTACAGTATTGTAAAGTAGTTAGCCTCCAACTAATAAAAATAAATGGAAAAAAATAATTTAAAAAAATAGATTAAATGACTAACTGCACCTGCTGTTGTGTTTGTGTGTGTGTGTGTGTGTTTCTCTATCTCTCTTTTTCCAGCTATCATCTGCAAACTATTACATTCCTGGTCACTTGCCATCCTCTTATACAAGAATTAAATTATGCCCATGTCAGTATCTGACCTTTGAACACTCACTTAAAACAGTTAAGTCCAGAGCAGAAATATGAAATCTATGCTCTGGGAAAATGTCAGGATGGTTTGAAAAATAGATATTTTCAGGAGCTGACTTTTTGAGCCCAATTCCTGTACCATCTCTTATGTGGAAAAGCATTATGTTTCCTCAAGCTGATGGCAATTTCTCATTAGCAGAAATTTCAGGAATAATAAATGTGCTTAACTTCATGTTCAAAGTCAATGATGTACCAGTTATGTGTGTTTGTATGTAACCTCCAATCAAACAGATTAATTTATGTCAACTAAAGTGTTTGATTTTACTTTCATGTATAAAGGAATTACTGAGCTTGCCTAGAAAGAAAATCAGAAGTTCCAATTTGGCAGAAAATAAGACATTGTGTGAAACTCTCTCCATGGAGATATCCCTAAGAATCCTTCTATAAAGACAACACTCCCTCCATAGTGTCAGTGAATATTAGCAGAAGATCTTGCTCAACAGAGAAGACTGTATGGAAACTAGACGTAACTGGGAAGAATGGAGGGGAGATGGGAGAAGGAGGATGAGAGGAATAGGACCAAACCTGTGTCTGAGTTGGGAGATGAAGAATCAGGGAATAGACTGAGGATTCAGGCAAGTCACCTCACCAAACTTAAATTACTTTTGACTGAAAAGAAGCAAGGTGAATATGCTGATGAAATATAGTTTGTCTAGAGTGAGAATCAAACAGAGAATGTGTGGTGTGGCCCTGTATGCCCTAAACTGCAATGCAGGCAACTAGTGTGCATATGGCCTGAAAGATGAAGCATGGGCTTTGAAAGCCAATCTGGGAGGGAAGAGCTTTTGACTGGGTGGAGATGGAATGATGGATCTGAAATGACAAAGTGTGTAGAAAGGAGTGCCTTTCGACAAATCCCAAGCTGACAAAGAAACAGGATCTAGGGCTCAATCACACAGAGGTGGAGGTGACAGTATTGAATTTCCCCCTCTTGCAACATGCTAAGAAATACTATCAGGCTATT
>NC_057420.1:3909895-3936725 GCF_019320065.1 Cervus canadensis
CTCTTTAACTTGGGTGAGGGGTATCTCCTCAAGGTTGTGCTCCTGACTTTGGATGTGGGGTATCTCCTCTAGGCCGCCAATCCTGATATTAGAGGTAGGGTTACACTTGGCAGTTCCTGGACCACACAGCCACAGGAGTTAGTGGTGCTGCCTAATATAACCAAATTCTTGGAAAAGTAGAGGCTTGTGGAGGAGGAGAATTCCCCAATCAGCACATTAGAACTATGAGTGCACGTAGAGCAACTCACTGAAAACTAACAGGAAGCTGGCAGAAAGACCCTGTACAATCAATATGTGAACAGAGTCACAATGGAAGGGAGTAGAAGCAATCACGTTGAGACCTGAACCACAAGGAAAGGATCCAGAAGAGCAGAAAATCTGAGTACATTTCTATCTCTTGAAATATCATTTCCACTGTATTCATATGTTAAAATCTCAATGAATATTGCCTGTTCATTTCCATAAGACAATCTGAAGAGACCTATTCATCCATTAAGTATGAAATCTCTCTGTTTCACTTCTGAAAATTTGGTTATTGATTTAATTGCATGAAATATAGATTTTTCTTTGTTCCATATGTTGAATTTGGGGCCTATATATTCTGGTATGAAACTTGGAATTATACATTTCACATATGAATATATGGCCTTAAATTTCATTTATGAATCACGGAGTTCACATTTATCACATATAAAATCCCTGGCACAGATTTTCCTATATAAATTTTGTAATTTTCTATAATTCACAAATGAAAATCCTAGTTCTGATACTACTAAGGAAATACGGAATTCTCTAGATATCATATAGGAACCTGATGTCCTGAAATGAAATATGTTGCTGTCTATATTTGCAAGTCAAAATCATATTTTCCTTCTGCAACATGATATTTCCTTTATGCACTTTGGATGCAGATTTTACTCAATATACTTAATATCAATGCAGAGCTTCAGTATTCATTCATTAGACTCTGAGGAAAAATATGCTGAAATGAAGTATGGAATAGTGTTTATTTCATATTTGAAATTAGGAGATAGGTTTTCTTATAGGAAATATGAACTCCCAATATCCCAAATATGAGTTTGGATGCAATGGGTAATTTTCCTTGTTTCATTATTGAAATCTGATGCCAGATAATCCTGCCTGAAAGATGAATGTATCAATTTTATATAGGAAAATATATGTGCAAATTTTAGGTCATGAAATATGTAATACTCTGTAATTCACATATGAAAGTATGGACACAGATCTTACTGCATGAAATATGAAAATTTTATATTTCTCTTTTGAAAATCTGGATGCAGATATTCTAGCATGAGGCATAAATATTTATTTATTATATTCAAATAGGAACATGGAGATTTTCATAGCTCTCACTTGAAAATCTTTGTAGATTTCCCTTCATGAATAAGGAATCCTCTGTATGTAAATTTGATAAAACTTGTATCAATTTTCCTACAAGAACAAATGGAATTTTCTATTTCATACATGAAAATATTCCCGATGTGGTATGGAATTCTCTATATTTCACCCAAGCAAATTTGATTGGATGTTTTCCAATGTGAAATATAGAATCCTGTATCTTTCATATTTGGGGATAGATTGTCTTAAATGAAATATAAAATCTCAACATTTCACACATGACAGTTTGTGGAAAGATTTTCTCACATAATGGTTTCCTGCGTAGCTCAGTCAGTAAAGCATCTCCCTGCAATTCTGGAGACCTGGGTTCAATTCTTGGTTGGGGAAGTTCCCCTGGAGAAAGAAATGGCAACCAACTCCAGCATTCTTGCTTAGAGAATCCCATGGAGAGAAGAGCGTGGAAGGTCAGAGCTCATGGGATCACGAGAGTTGCACACGAATTAGCACTATCTCTCTTTCTTTTTCACACATGAAATAGACATTTCCTATGATGCAGAAATTATCTCTCCTCTGGATAGAAACAAAATTGTATCCTAATTAAACTTAAAAGCATTTCTGTAACTTTTTTTTTTTTTTTTTAATGAAGTACAATTGCTTTACAGAATTTTGACTTTTCTGTCAAGGTCAAACCTCACAATGAATCAGCCATAGATGTAGATATATTTCTTCCCTTTTGAAACTTCCTCCCATATTCTGTCCATCCCATTCTTCTAGACTGATACAGAGCCCCTGTTTGAGTTTCCTGAGCCATAAAGCAAATTCCCATTTGCTATCTATTTTACATATGGTAATGCAAGTTTCCACAGTACACTTTCCATACATTTCACCCTCTCCTCCCATCTGCCCATGTCCATAAGTCTAGTTTCTATGTCTGCTGCTCCACTGCTGCCCTGTAAATAAATTCTTCAGTACCATTTTTCTAGATTCCAAATACATGTGTTAGAATATGGTATTTTTCGCCAGGTGAGGCGGGGCGGGCATGACTAGTGGCTATGCGTTTACTCCTGCACTTCAGGGAGCTGAAAGGAAAAATATCTGGAGAGAGAACCAAAGAAGAAAGTATCTCTCATAACTACTCCACCGCGGAGGTCAGGGGCTCCACCCGAGAGGAACTACCCCACTTTCAAGGAGCAGATGCTGTGTGGGTGAAGGAAGGCCAAGAGGAGCTACTCCACATTCAAGATCAGGAGGGGTGGCCAGTAAGACGATATCCCTCTGTCCAAGGTAAGGAGCAGCAGCTGCACTTTACTTGAGCAGCCATGAAGAGATGCCCCACGTCCAAGGTAAGAGAAACCCAAGTAAGATGGTAGGTGTTGTGAGAGGGCATCAGATGGCAGACACACTAAAATCATAATCACAGAAAACTAGCCAATTGATCACAGGACCACAGCCTTGTCTAACACAATGAAACTAAGCCATGCTGTGTGGGACCACCCAAGATCGTCATTTCATGGTGAAGTCTGACGGAAAGTGGTCCACTGGAGAAGGGAATGGCAAAACACTTCAGTATTCTTGCCTTGAGAACCCCATGAACAGTATCAGAAGACAACATGATAGGATACTGAAAGAGGAACTCCCCAGATCGGTAGGTGCCCAATATGCTACTGGAGATCAGTGGAGAAATAACTCCAGAAAGAATAAAGGGATGGATCCAAAGCAAAAACAATACCCAGTTGTGGATGGGACTGGTGATAGAAGCAAGGTCCGATGCTGTAAAGAGCAATATTGCATAGGAACCTGGAATGTTAGGTCCATGAATCAAGGCAAATTGGCAGTGGTCAAACAGGAGATGACAAGAGTGAATGTCGACATTCTAGGAATCAGTAAACTAAAATGGACTGGAATGGGTGAATTTAACTCAAATGACCATTATATCTACTACTGTGGGCAGGAATCCCTTAAAAGAAATGCAGTAGCCACCATAGTCAACGAAACGTGTCTGAAGTGCAGTACTCGGATGCAGTCTCAAAAATGACAGAATGATCTCTGCTCACTTCCAAGGCAAACCATTCAATATCACAGTAATCCAAGCCTATGCCCCAACCAGTAATGCTGAAGTTGAATGGCTCTATGAAGACCTACAAGACCTTTTAGAACTAACACCCAACAAAGGTGTCCTTTTCATTATAGGGGACTGGAATACAAAAGTAGGAAATCAAGAATCACCTGGAGTAACAGGCAAATTTGGCCTTGGAGTACGGAATGAAGCAGGGCAAAGGCCAATAGAGTTTTGCCAAGAGAACGCACTGGTCATGGCAAACACCCTCTTCCAACAACACAAGAGAAGACTCTACACATGGACATCAGCAGATGGTCCACTCCAAAATCAGATTGATTATATACTTTGCAGCCAAAGATGGAGAAGCTCTATACAGTCAGCAAAAACAAGACCAGGAGCTGACTGTGGCTCAGATCATGAACTCCTTATTGCCAAATTCAGACTTAAACTGAAGAAAGTAGAGAAAACCACTAGATCATTCTGGTATGACCTAAGTCAAATCTCTTATGAGTATACAGTGGAACTGAGAAATAGATTTAAGGGACTAGATCTGATAGAGAGCCTGATGAACTATGGACAGAGGTTCATGACATTGTACAGGAGACAGGGATGAGGACCATCCTTATGGAAAAGAAATGCAAAAAGGCAAAATGGTTGTCTGAGGGGACCTGACAAATAGCTGTGAAACGAAGAGAAGCTAAAAGCAAAGGAGAAAAGGAAAGATATTCTCATTTGAATGCAGAGTTCCAAAAATAGCCAGGAGAGATAAGAAAGCCTTCCTCAGCCACCAATGCAAAGAAATAGAGGGAAACAACAGAATGGGAAACACTAGAGATCTCTTCAAGAAAATTAGAGATACCAAGGGAACATTCCATGTAAATATGGGCTCAGTAAATGACAGAAATGTTATGGACCTAACAGAAACAGAAGATATTAAGAAGAGGTGGCAAGAATACACAGACGAACTATACAAAAAAGATCGTCACGACCAAGATTATCACAATGGTGTGATCACTCACCTAGAGCCAGACATCCTGGAATATGAAGTCAAGTGGGCCTTAGCAAGCATCTCTAGGGACAAAGCTAGTGAATGTGATGGAATTCTAGTTGAGTTATTTCAAATCCAGAAAGATGATGCTGTGAAAGTGCTGCATTCAATATGCCAGAAAATTTGGAAAACTCAGAAATGGCCACAGGACTGGAAAAGATCAGTTTTCATTCGAATCCCAAAGAAAGGCAATCCCAAAGAATGCTCAAACTACCGCACAATTGCACTCATCTCACGCGCTAGTAAAGTAAAGCTTAAAATTCTCCAAGCCAGGCTTCAGCAATACGAGAACTGGGAACTTCCAGATGATCAAGCTGGTGTTAGAAAAGGCAGAGGAATGAGAGATGAAATTGCTAGTATTGGCTGGATCATCAAAAAAGCAAAAGAGTTCCAGAAAAACATGTATTTCTGCTTTGTTGACTACGCCAAAGCCTTCGACTGTGTGGATCACAATAAACTGTGGAAAATTCTGAAGGAGATGGGAATACCAGACCACCTGACCTGCCTCTTGAGAAACCTGTATTCAGGTCAGGAAGGAAGAGTTAGAACTGGACATGGAACAACAGACTGGTTCCAAATGGGAAAAGGAGTACGGCAAGGCTGTGTATTGTCACCCTGCTTATTTAACTTACATGCAGAGTACCTCATGAGAAACGCTGGGCTGGAAGAAGCACAAGCTGAAATCAAGATGGCCAGGAGAAATATCAATAACCTCATATATCTGATGACACCACCCTTATGGCAGAAAGTGAAGAGGAACTGAAAAGCCTCTTGACGAAATTGAAAGAGGAGAGTGAAAACTTGGCTTAAAACTTGACATTCGGAAAACTAGGATCATGGCGTTTGGTCCTATCACCTCATGGGAAATAGATGGGGAGACATTGGAAACACTGTTAGACTTTATTTTTTCGGCTCAAAACTCACTGCAGATGGTGACTGCATGAAATTAAAAGACACTTACTCCTTGGAAGGAAAGTTATGACCAACCTAGATAGCATATTAAAAAGCAGAGACATGATTTTGCCAACAAAGGTCCGTCTAGTCAAGGCTATGTTTTTTCAGTGATCATTAATGGATATGAGAGTTGGCTGTGAAGAAAGCTGAGCACTAAAAAATTGATGCTTTTGAACTGCGGTGTTGGAGGAGACTCTGAGAGTCCCTTGGACTGCAAGGAAATCCCCCGTGTCCATCCTAACAGAGATAAGTCCTGGATGTTCATTGGAAGGCCTGATGCTGAAGCTGAAACTCCAGTACTTTGGCCACCTCATGCGAAGAAGTGTCTCGTTGGAAAATACACTGATGCTGGGAGGGTCTGGGGGCAGGAGCAAAAGGGTACGACAGAGGACAAGATGGCATCACCAACTCGATGGGCATGAGTTTGAAGAAACTCCGGGTGTTTGTGATGGACAGGGAGGCTTGGCGTCCCAGAGTCGGACACGACTGAGTGACTGATCTGAACTGAAATGATGGTATTTTTCACTCACTCTCTGACTCAAGTCACTCTGTATAGTAAGGTCTACTTAAATCCACCTCATGAAAACTGTCACAAAAGCGTTTGTTTTTATGGCTGAGCAATATTCCCTTGTATATAGAGACGACAACTTCTATATCCATTTATCTTTCAATGGATGTCTAGTTTGCTTCCCTATTCTAGCTATTGTCAATAGTGCTTCAATGAAGGATGGGATGCATGTGTCTTTTTCAATTTTAGTTTCCTCAGGCTATTTGCCTAGGAGCGGGATTGCTGTGTCATACGGTGATTTTATTCATATATTTTTAAGAAATCTCTATACCATCTTCCATAGTGGTTATATCAGTTCACATGCCTACAAAGAGTGCAAGAATGTTTCTTTTTCTCCACTCCCTCTTAAAACAAGCATTTATTGCTTGTAAAGTTTTTGATGATGCCATTCTGACCAGTGTGAGGTGATATTTCATTGTAGTTTTGATTTGCATTTCTCTAATAATTTAGTGATGTTGAGTGATGTTAAGTGATGCTGAGCATCTTTTCATGTGTTTGTTAGTCACATGTATATCTTCTTTGGAAAAAAAGTATGTTTAAATATTTTCCCTACTTTTTGATTAGGTTGTTTGTTTTTCTAATATTGAGTTGTATGAGCTGCTTGTCTATTTTAGAAATTAATCCTTTGTCAGTTGATCCTTTGTTATTATTTTCTCACATTCTGAAGTTTGTCTTTCCACCTTGCTTATAGTTTTCTTTATTGTGCAAAAGCTTTTAGGTTTAACCAGGTTACACTTGTTTATTTTTCTTTTTATTTCCGTTTCTCTAGGAAGTGAATCATGAAGGTTCTTGCTTAGATTCATGGTACCAAGGGTTCGGTCTATGTTTTCCTCTAAGAGTTTTTAGTTTTTGGTCTTACACTTAGGCCTTTAATCCATTTGGAGCTTATCTTTGTGTATGGTGTTAGGAGTGTTCTAATTTCATTCTTTTACATGTAGCTGTCCAGTTTTCCCAGCACCGTTTATTGAAGAGGCTGTCTTCACACCGTTTCTATGTACCTTATTATGTCATCTGCAAACAGTGAGAACTTCATTTCTCCTTTTCTCATCAGGATTCTGTTAATTTCTTTTTCATCTCTGACTGTTGTAGCTAGGACTTCAAGAACTATGTTGAATAATACTGGTGAGAGTGGACACCTTTGTCTTATTCCTGATCTTACCGTGAATGCTTTCAGTTTTTCACCATTGAGAATAATGCTTACCATACGCTTATCATAAGTGACCTTTACTATGCTGGGATAGGTTCATTCTATACTCATTTTTGAAGAGTTTCAACCATAAATGGTTGCTGAATTTTATTAAAGACTTTTCCTTCATCTATTGAGATTATCATGTGGTCTTCATCTTTCAATTTGTTAATATAGTGTATCAGATTGATTGATTTCTGTGTAGTAAAGAATCCTTGCATTTCTGGCATAAATCGGATTTGATTATGGCATATGTGCTTTCTGATGTGTTGTTGAATTGTGTTTGCTAAAATTTTCTTGAGGACAGTTTCATCTATGTTCATCGGTGAGATTGGCCGGTAGTGTTCTTCTTCTGTGTTGTCTTTCTCTGGTTGATATCCGAGCGATATTCACCTTATAGAATGAGTTTGGAAGTGTTCACTCCCCTGCAATAATTTGAAAGAGTTTTACAAGGATAGATATTAACTCTTCTCTAAATGTCTGTTAGACTTCTCCTGTGAAGGCATCTAGTCCTGGGGTTTTGTTATTTGGGAGATGCTTGATCACAACTTCAATTTCAGTGCTTGTAACTGAGTTGTTCGTAACTTCTATTTCTTCTTGGTTCAGTCTTGGATGTTTGACGTTTTCTAAAAGCCTGTCCATTTCTTCCAGGTTATCCAATTTATGGCTATAGAGTTGTTCATTATAGTCTATTATAATACTTTCTATTTCTGCATTGTCTGTTTTTACCTCCCCTTTTTCATTTCCAGTTTTCTCGATTTAATTTTCTCTCTCTTTCTCTTTTTTTTTTTTGGTGAGCCTGGTTAAAGGCTTGTCAATCATGTTTATCTTCATAAAGAATCAGCTTTTAGTTTTATTAATCTTTATTATTGTTTCTTTCTCTCTTTCTTTCTCTTTCTTTCTTTTTTTCATTTATTTCTGTGCAGATCTTTATCTTTCCTTCTACCAATTTTTGCAGGGTTTTTGTTCTTCTTTTTCCAGCAGTTGTAGGTAAAGTACAGATTGTAAAATTAGATTGTCTATTCAATGGTTTTCTTGCTTCTTGAAGTAGAATTTTATTGTTAAAAACTTTGCTGTTAGAACTGCTTTTCTGAATCCCATAGATTTTGCGTTTTAATGTGTTCATGGTTAGTTGTTTCCATAATTTTTTTCCCTTTTGATATCTTCAGTAACCTGTTGGTTATTTAGAAACATGTTTAATCTCCATGTGTTGGTGCTTCTTACAGTGTTTTTTTTTTTTTTTTTCTTTTCATTTATTTTTATTAGTTGGAGGCTAATTACTTTACAATACTGTAGTGGTTTTTGTCATACATTTACATGAATCAGCCATGGATTTACATGTATTCCCCATCCCGATCCCCCCTCCCACCTCCCTATCCACCCAATCCCTCTGGGTCTTCCCAGTGCACCAGCCCGGAGCACTTGTCTCATGCATCCAACCTGGGCTGGTGATCTGTTTCATCCTTGATAATATACATGTTTTGATGCTGTTCTCTCAAAACATCCCACCCTAACCTTCTCCCACAGAATCCAAAGGTCTGTTCTGTACATCTGTGTCTCTTTTTCTGTTTCGCATATAGGGTTATCATTACCATCTTTCTAAATTCCATATATATATGTTAGTATACTGTATTGGTCTTTATCTTTCTGGCATACTTCACTCTTTATAATGGGCCCCAGCTTCATCCATCTCATTAGAACTGATTCAAATGAATTCTTTTTAACAGCTGAGTAATATTCCATGGTGTATATGTACCACAGCTTCCTTATCCATTCGTCTGCTGATGGGCATCTAAGTTGCTTCCCATGTCCTGGCTATTATAAAAAGTGCTGCAATGAACATTTTGGGTGAACGTGTCTCTTTCAGATCTGGTTTCCTCAGTGTTGTATGCCAGAAGTGGATTGCTGGGTCATATGGCAGTTTCTATTTACAGCTTTTTTTTTTTTTTTAATTTTTTTATTAGTTGGAGGCTAATTACTTCACAACATTTCAGTGGGTTTTGTCATACATTGATATGAATCAGCCATAGATTTACACTTATTCCCCATCCCGATCCCCCCTCCCATCCTCCCTCTCCCCCGATTCCTCTGGGTCTTCCCAGTGCACCAGGCCGGAGCACTTGTCTCATGCATCCCACCTGGGCTGGTGATCTGTTTCACCATAGATAGTATACATGCTGTTCTTTTGAAATATCCCACCCTCACATTCTCCCACAGAGTTCAAAAGTCTGTTCTATATTTGTGTGTCTTTTTTCTGTTTGCATATAGGGTTATCGTTACCATCTTTCTAAATTCCATATATATGTGTTAGTATGCTGTAATGTTCTTTATCTTTCTGGCTTACTTCACTCTGTATAAGGGGCTCCAGTTTCATCCATCTCATTAGGACTGGTTCAAATGAATTCCTTTTGACGGCTGAGTAAAATTCCATGGTGTATATGTACCACAGCTTCCTTATCCATTCATCTGCTGATGGGCATCTAGGTTGCTTCCATGTCCTGGCTATCTCTACACTGTTCTCCATAGCAGCTGTACTAGTTTGCACTCCCACCAACAGTGTAAGAGGGTTCCCTTTTCTCAATGCTGTCTCTCCAGCATTTATTGCTTGTAGACTTTTGGATAGCAGCCATCCTGACTGGCGTGTAATGGTGCCTCATTGTGGTTTTGATTTACATTTCTCTGATAATGGGTGATGTTGAGCATCTTTTCATATGTTTGTTAGCCATCTGTATGTCTTCTTTGGAGAAATGTCTGTTTAGTTCTTTGGCCCATTTTTGATTGGGTCATTTCTTTTCTATTCTTTTTTCTTTTTTAAATTTTGATATCTAGTCTCAGCATAGTTGTAGAAGAAGATACTTGATATTTCAATTTTCTTAAATGTACTGAGGTTTTGTCTGTGACCCAAGATGTGGTCTCTCCTGGAGAATGTTCCATGTGCATGTGCAAATAAAGTTTACTCTTTTGCATTTGGATGGAATGTCCTGAAGATACAAATGAAATCTATGCATCTTCTTTATCCTTTAAGACTTGTGTTTCCTTATTAATTTTATGTTTTGATGATCTGTCCATTGCTGTGAGTGAGGTATTAAAGTCTCCTACCACTATTGGGTTACTGTAAGTTTCTATTTTATATCTGCTAGTGTTTGTCTTATGTATGCAGTTATCCAATGTGGAGTGCATAGATATTTACAATTAGTATGTCTACCTCTTTGATTGATTCCTTGGTCATTATATAATGTCCTTCCTTGTTTCTTGTAAACTTTATATTAAGGTCTATTTTGTCTGATATGAGGTTTGCTACTTCAGCATACTTTGGATTCCAATTTACAGGGAACATATTTTTCATCCTCTCACTTTCAGTCTATACGTGTATTGAGGTCTGAAGTGTGTTTCTTGCAGAAAACATATATGTGGTTCTTCTTTTTGTATCCATTCAGCCAGTCTGCATCTTTGGGTTGTAGTATTTAATCTATTTACATTTAAACTAATTATTGATATAGATGTTGCAGTTGGTATTTTCTTAAGTGTTTGGGGTTGATTTTGTAAATCTTATCTTCTTCTCTTGTATTTCTTGACTGTATAAGTCCTTTTAAAGTTGGTTGTAAAGGTGCTTTGGTGGTACTGAATTCTCTTAAATTTTGGTTGTCTGAAAAGCATTTTGTTTCCTCATCAATTTTGCCTCTGCATGTTTATTCTTTAATTCTTCTTGGTCTTTGTTAATTTATCCTTGCATGTTCTCCATTTCGTTTGCAAGGTTTCTGATCATCTTTACTTTCATTTTTCTTAATTTTTTTTTTTTTTCAGGTAGTTTGCCTGTTTCCTCTTCATTGACTTGAACTCCTATGTTTCTAATTTGTACCTTCATTTGTGTATACTTCTCTACCTTTTCTTTTCTTTCTTTCTTTTTTAGCTTTCTGTATCTGGGTTCTCCTTTGCCCAGGCTTCAAGTTTGAATCATGTCTTCCATTTGTTTTCTGTCCCCTAAGTTTGGCTTAGTGGATTGTGTTAGCTTCACATAGGGTGAGATCTGTGCTGAGTTTTTGTTTGTTTTTCCTCTTAAGGGCTAGGTTAAATGAGTTTGTAATCCTGTCTGCTGATGATTGGGTTTGTATTTTGTTTTGCTTGTTGTTTACATGAGGCATCCTGCAAAGGGTGCTACTGGTGGTTGCTCTTGTGTGATGCTCGGTCTTGTATTCAAGTGGTTTAGTTTATCAGAGTTCTCTCTATTTGATACTCAGTAGGGTAAATTATCTGGTTATATAACATCTTGGAATCAGTGCTCCCATTCCAGTGTCTCAGGGCTTGATCTCTGCCAGAAATAAAGATTTCACAAGTGGCTTGTTATGACATTAAATGAGATCAAACAAATGTCCAAAAATGAGAAACCAAAGATGAACCCCAAGAAAAGGCAGTTACAAGATCAGACAAAAAAAAAAAAATGTGGAGTATACACATTTACTTATATACCTACAAGCAAAGTCAAACAGTTCAAAAAAAAAAAAAAAAGTACAGTAGATTGACCTTCCACAAAATGCCATGTATATATATATATATATAAATATATAACTGTTAGCAATAAAACTAATTAAAACCAACTGGAAAACAAAACTAAAGCAAGGTGTTACGTGGTATAAAGCATGAAATACAGTTTTAGATATGTTGAGAGGAAATTTAAAAAAAAAGCTAAGAAAGAAAAAAATATAAAGACAAAGTTATGTGGTGTTATATTAAAAAAAATTATATACATTAAAGATTAATTGCAAGAGGCAAAGAGCTGTAGGAAAGAAAACAAAAGAATCAATGTGAAAATATATAGTAGGTTTTAAAAAATTAGAGTTATAAAAAGAATAAATGAAAACAATACAACAAGAAGATGAAAGAAAAGAGGAAAATTGCACAGAACTGCCAAAGCCCAATGTACAGACAGAGGTTTATAGTAACAATTAAAAAAATGTGACTAAATATATGCATATACATGCACACCCATAGTAAAATCAAAACATTACAACAAAAATAAAAGGAAAGAAAAATATTCTGTATACTGGCACAAAACTAACCAAATACAGCACAGACTGGAAGCAATGAAAATGAAACTTAAAAATATGTTAAGAGGAAAGGGAAGGAACGAATGAAAGAATAGTTTTGCAAAGTTAAATAGAGGCAGATATGGAAGATTTATACACATTAAAGATTAACTTCAAGAGTCAAAGAACAGCAGGGAAATCAAGTAAAGGAATAAATATAGAAAATACTAATAGGCTTAAAAATGAGAATTTAAAAAAAAAAGAGGGAGAGAGAAAAAAATCAAACTCTACAAAACTACAAAAGCCAAACAAGAGGAAGAGTTATATAACAATTAAATTGTAAAAAAAAGTGACCAGAAAAACAAAAACAAAAACAAAAAACACAAAGCTCAAAAACTTAATTAGATTCCATATTGCCAATAAATGTGACAACTACTACACGGGTGTTGGGGAGAAGAAAGAAAGAAAGAAATTCCAAAAGAATCTACAGAACAAGTCAAATTAACGATAGATAAATGTTTCTCTTTAGTGAATGCTCTTAGAGTCCTTTCCCTCCCTGGGAGTCCCATAACAACTCCCCTCCCTAGGGTGCCCTCCAGCACTCTGCTGATCCCTGTACCTGCTGTGGAGGCATCTCAGATTCTAATGTGGACCTACTCCTATGTGTTCTTGATTCGAATGTCCACAGCTATCAGAAGCAGTATGATTTCTTTTGTGGGAGATATCAATTACCTTTTATATATTCTGTAGACACAGAGTCTGACTAGTTTCTCGTGAGGATTTAATCTGCAGCTTATACAGCTGGTGGGAGGTTTTTGTCTGTTCTCCCTTAGCCTCTTCCACTGGGTTACCATTGTGATTTTATTTCCAACTCAAAATGCGGGTCGGCCATTAGGGTTTGCTTCTGAGACTGACAAGGAGGGCTTGAGTTAGCTGCATTAGGGCCAGGTGTGGAGGTGGTGTACCTGCTTGGGTTGCAGGGATTCTGGCAGCACCAGTTACTCAGGGGGAGTTAGTGGCTAGGACAGAATGAAATATAGCACTCTAGAAGGGTATGGCAAGCAGTATTGGCCAATACACTCCAGTATTCTTGCCTGGAGAGCACGGCCCCTATGACAGACAAAGCCTGGCAGGCCACAGTCTACTGGCTCTAGAAGTGTGGGAAACTGCCTTAGTGATCCTGAGTAGGTAGACACAGGATCTTTGTTGCCAGTGGCAGCTTTGCCCCTGTGGGTGTTGAGCATGAAATTGGCACAGCTCATTGGCTTTAGAGCATCCTGGTGGTGCCAAGTGTTGCAGGGACATGGGCTGCCTACACCACAGGAATTATGGCCCTATCAATTCTTTCTTCAAGCCTCTTATAATTGGTGACTAGAAGGCCTCTTTCACCAGTCTTTTTCTGGGTCTTCACCATTCTGGCACTTAGACAGCTCCCTTGCCTGGGGTCCTTCTCTGTTGCTCCATGTGGTCAGGCACATAGAGGGGACCTCTGCCTGGGATACTACTCTGTAGACTTGTGTATCATACACATAAAGGGCCAGCCTGGGTGGAGTCCTACTCTGTAGTTCACTATGTCAGGCTTTCAATGGGCCAGCCTCTCTATTGTTCAGCTGCCAACGTTGATGTGTGTGGGGAGAGAATCAATGGTGATGGCTCCACCCCCCTATACAAGCCTCGTCAATATTGCCTTTCTTCCATGGCTGCTAGGCTTTCCTCCACAAGCATTTCCATCTCACATCCCCTCTCTGCCTCTCCACAGTCAATATCGGCCCTCATCCTGTGATTCCTTCACAATCCCCAAACTCCAGGTCCTAGGCATGGGTCCAGGTTCCCCGCTTTTTTTTTTTTTTGTCTAGGCTGTGTGGCAAGGACTGTCTGATTCTCATTCTACTTTTTCAATTTTGCATGGTTCTGTATCTTCTTGTCTCTGATCAGCTCCTCCTGTCTACTCTCAGCTGGTGTTCTTTATCCATGTCTGTGTCTGAAGGTTTATTCCTGATATATCTGTGAAGAGAAAAGTACTCCAGGTCCACCTTCTACTCTGTTATCTTGTTCTATCAAACTTAGGAGCTTTTGCACACTAAAGGGAATTATAAGCAAGAAAGCAATAGCAAAAGAAGCAACTGACAAAGAATTAATCTTGAAAACAAGCAAATAGCTCATGTAGCTCAACACCAGAAAAATAAATGACCCAGCAACAACAACAAAAAAAAAAAACAGCCAAAGAAATAAACAGTTTCCCAAAGATGAAATATAGATGGCAGACAAACATATGAGAAGATGTTCAACATCATTCATTATCAGAGAAATACAAATCTAAGTCACAACATGGTGCCATTTCACACTGGTCAGAATGGCTGCCATCCAAAGTCTACTGTAAATGGTATTGCAGTGGATACTGGATATATACATTTTTTTTTTCCAATGGTGGTTTCATTTGGGCATATGCCAGATAGAGGGACTTTGGAACATATGATAGCTTTATACCTAGTTTTATAAAGAACTTCCATAATCTGCTGTATCATGGCCATATTTATTTACATTCCTAACACTGTAGAGGGTTCCCTTTCCTCCACATCATCTCCTTCATTTATTGTTTTAAGATTCATATGTGTGTATCTATATATGTATATATGTTGATTTATAATATTTGTATATTATATGTATATTATAAATTTATATTTTATTTTAATTTAAAAAATTTTCATTTATTTTTATGAGTTGGAGACTAATTACTTTATAATATTGTATATTTTATTTTTAATTATATATATATATATAATACACACACCTTATTAACATATATACACACACACACACATTTACTTTTTTATTTGATTACACCATGCTTTAATTGCTTCATGTGAAATATAATTCCCTGACCAGGGATCAAACATGGAAACCCTGATTTGGGATCATGGTTTCTTAGTCACTGGACCACTAAGGAAGGCCCCGTTGTCGATATTACAATGATCACCATGCAGAATTGTGTGAAATGATACTTCATTGTAGTTTTTATTTGTGTGCTTTTGCTATGTTGAGGTAATTTTTGCTATGCTCAGTTTCTAGAGTTTTTGTTTTTGTTTTTATCACACATGCTTTTTGAATTTTATCAAAGTGTTTGTTGGTATCTATTGAGGTGATCATATGGTTCTAAACCTTCAATTTATTATTGTGTCTCTAATGGATTGATACACAGCTACTGTAGCTACTGGAGAATGCTTGCCTATCTGGGGAAAACCTCACTTTATAAAGCTGTTTGATATTTTTCATGTGGTGTTGGATTCTTCTTGGGAGTATTTTGTTGAGGGTGTTTGCATCTGTGTTCATCTATGTGATACTGGTCTATAATTTTCCTTTTCTTGATATTTTTTGGCTTTGTTATCATAGTGATACTGTACTCGTAGGATGAATTTGCAGGTTTTCCTACCACTATAGTATTTTGCAAGAGTTTTACAAGTGCAGATGTTAACATTTATCTTAATGGTTCATAAAACCCCAGTGACGTCATCTGGACCTTGAATGTTGTTGATTGGAAAATTTTTCATAACAGTTTCAATATTAGTCTTTTTAATGCTGTGTTTGTATTCTCTGTTTCCTCTTAGTTGAGTTCCTACAAGTTAGTCTGTGGTTCCCAGATTCTACATTTTATTGGCTTAAAGTCGTTTATTGTATTATCTCATGATCCTTTGATATTTCTGTAGTATCAGTTATAATGTTTCCTTTCTCATGAATAACTGTATTGACTTGAGCGTTCTCCCTTTTTTGTTGATGAGTCTGAGAGAGTAAATTTCTAGGCAGGTTGATAAGAAGTCTAGGGGTCCCCATGGAGAGAGGGGTCTGGAATTCTCAAGGAGGAAGAAAGGGCAAACTTTTTTCCCCCCTCTACATTCCTTCAGATTATATAACAATAATGTATACTGCTTGAGGACAGTCTCTGGAAAAAACCTTCTGGCTAATTCTGTGAAATCATGCGAGTAGGTCTGGTGAGGTCTTTACAACCTCTAGACATTCTTTTGATTCACTTGTAATAACTAATTTGAGAGGATATAATTCCAGTGCTAAGGCTAGCAAGGGGGTACTCTTTCTACCGCCTTCAGATGTCTATGTCAGAAGCTTTCACAACCTCCCTTATACTTTAATAAAATTTATTACAGAAAAGCTCTGAGCAATCCAGCTTCATCTCTAGCCCCGGATTGAATTCTTCTCCTCCAGAGGCCAAGAACCCTGGCGTCTTTGCATGATTCAGCAGCAACCTTTCATCTTGGAGGCTCATCCGGGATACTTCAGTACAAGGTAAGGATGTTTGGAGCTCTAGTTCTTTGTTCTCCTAGCAAACACGTTTTCCACTGTACTTTATTAACTCTACAGTGTGGTTGTGTGAATGAATAAAATGCCCTGCACAAAGCAAGCAAGGAGCCCTGCTCTGCAGTTTCACAGTGACCTCATACGGCTTATGGCAGTTATCAATACCCAGGGCTCCTCAGGTGTAATTAGGATGAGAGCTTGTGAGGGGACCCCAGGGCACCTTCAGTTCTGATTGTCTTGAGAGTCTGACCCCTGAGGCCTATGCCTCTGGGGGCTGTCTTTCCTCCAGTGTGTCCCTTTGCAGACTGGACATGGAGCCGGGGGTGGCCTAGATGCCTTAGGGCAATCCCATTTGAGGTTACCCTCCTTTCCACAGTAATAAAAGCCCATCCCTTTTCACCTGGGTCAACCCCCTGTCGGGGGTTTATACCAACCTGTCAATGCCAAGAGGCACCCAACATTCCCTTCAGGAACCAACCAGAAATGGGCAAATCATCTTGACCGAACTCTCCTTTCTCAGTCAAACTTTTTGGTCTCTTTGATCATTTCATAACTCTTTGGGAATTAGAAGTACAACCTAATCTATTGGATCATAGACTTTCAAGGGACTTGTCATCTATGTAGGTCCTAAACTTGGATTGGTAGTCAGGAAGTGCCTAGCCTTGTTAGGACTCAAAAATCCAGAAGCTAGATGGAGCTCTAGCTCCAGAGCATCTCTGAGGTTAAAGGTTACTCAGATTGGAAATACAATGCCACCCGCCCTTCCCCCCCCGGATTTGGTAACACTGGCTCTTAGTGGAAAAGAGGCGGCTCATACTAGTGTGGTGACTCTTGGAAGAACCTTCTCAGTTTCATGTTTGTATCGGTCTTACTGTGGTCAGGAATATACTCAGGGTCATGCACAGGTACTCAGGTGACGAATGTTTCCCCCAGCCGTCTTGGCTTGGGAGGCATTCCAGAAGGTTACTCTGGTTGCACCCCGGTGGCATCAGAGGCAAGCAATGTTTTAACGATGAAGAGCTGGATGTCAGTCAGGGATGCCATCAGGTCTATCCCTGGTGCATCCCCACCCCGTCTCGGTGGTAGAACCAGGAGGGACAAGTATGACACCTGTGTCGGTAAGGGACAGGCTAAGTCCAAGCAGGAAGGAAAAGCTTTTGGTGTAAAGTCTGTCTACACCCCTGTCTAGAGCAGGGAGGGATGCCTCCGGTAGAAAAATGGTGCTAGTCGCCTTTTTTCTCTCTTACAGATGCGAGCTAACAATTCCAGCCTCACTCCTTTGAATTGAATCCTGAAAAACTGGTATAGATTTGATGCCCAGGGCTTAAAGAAGACACACCTGGTCTTCCTATGAGATACTGCATGGCCGCAGTACTCACTGGAGGACGGTGAATGGTGGCCGGTTGGAGGGTCTCTTAAGTATAACACTGTTTTACAATTAGACCAGTTCTTTAGAAAACAAGGGAAATGGGTGGAAGTAGCATATGTGTTGCCCTTTTTCGCTCTGCTAAATATGCCAGACTCAGGTCCTAAGGGTATAGATTTGGGTGTGAAACCTTTAGCTCCCCCCTGTCCTCCTACTTTGCCCCTGTACGCATACCCGGGGCTCCAAACTGAGGTTCCAACTGTCTTGGTCTCAGTGGAAACTCAAACTGAGATACAAACTGCGTCAGTCTCAGTGGAAACCCAAACTGAGATTCGAACTGTCACGTAGAGGCCCAAACAACTCCTGTCTCAGCACGACTTCAGACTACTGTGGTTTCAGTAGAAACTCAGACCATTGAAGTAAGAGATGAGATGGAGGACAGGAGAGAAAGAGATAAAGAAAAACAGGTTTATCCAATCTATCCCTAGGATATGTGCAGAGCAGCAAGAGAGACTGAGAAACAGCCGCTCAAGCTGTTGCCTCTTCATGAAGTGCCCACAGGGGGAAATTATCAGTCTATGAGAGTTAATAAGCCTTTTTCTTATCAAGAAATACAAAGAATCAAGGAGAATCTGGGAGACTATTTAGAGGACCCAGAAAAACATATTAGCACTTTTAAAGGTGTTACTCTTCATTATGACCTTACTTGGAAGGATGTGATGTGTATCTTGGGACAAACGTTGACTCTCAACACAAAAACTCAAGTTTTGGGAAAAGTGGTTGCTTATGGAGATGAATCGCTTGATAATGAATCAATAGGAAAGAGAGAGGATGAGATAACTGTGCTTCCCACTGGGAATCAGGTGGTGCCAGCTACAGAACCAGACTGGGACTACAACACAGCAAAAGGAAGATGGAATCAGAGTCATTTTGTCAGATGTATTCTTGAAGGACTTAGGCAGGCACGTTCTAAGCCTTTAAACTATGGCAAACTGGCAAACATAGAACAGGAGAAGGAGGCTCCTGGTAAGTTCCTAGACAGACTGAGAAGCCCTTCGCAGATACACTGAGATTGATCCTGAAATTGAGGAGGGAACAGTGATCTTAAAAGATAGATTTCTCACTCAGTCAGCTCCAGATATTTGCCATAAGTTATCAAAATAGGCGTATGGACCAAATCAGTCTTTAGATAATCTGTTACGACTGGCTCAGACAGTCTATTATGGAAGGGAATATGAGGAAAAGAAAGAAAGGCAGAGAAAGACAAAGAAACAGTCGGAAACCTTCAAAATGGCTATGAAAACCGTTCTTAAACAGCCTGAGAGAAATGGCCAGAGGGACCCAGGTGAAAAGGGATGGGCTTTTATTACTGTGGAAAGGAGGGTCACCTCAAGTGGGATTGCCCTAAGGCATCTAGGCCACCCCCGGCTCCATGTCCAGTCTGCAAAGGGCCACACTGGAGGAAAGACAGCCCCCAGAGGCATAGGCCTCAGGGGTCAGACTCTCAAGACAATCAGGACTGAAGGTGCCCGGGGGTCCCCTCACAAGCTCTCATCCTAATTACACCTGAGGAGCCCTGGGTATTGATAACTGTGGGAGACCAATCTGTCGATTTCCTTTTAGATACAGGGGCAACTTACTCCATGCCTCCTGAAACCCCTGGTCCACTTTCTTCCTGATCCGCTTCTGTAATGGGACTGTCTGGACGAACCAAAAGATATTATTTCAGTTATCCTTTTTCTTGCAACTGGGATTCTGTGCTATTTTCACACGAGTTCCTGATCATGCCAGAATCACCCGCACCCCTTTTGGGGAGCGATATACTGAGCAAGGTCCATGCCTCTGTTTTCATGAATATGGAGCCCTCCCTTTCTCTCCCTTTAGTTGAACAAAATGTAAATCTTAGAGTATGGGCTGATGAAAATCTGTGGGTCAAGCACAAAATGCTATTCCTGTAGTTGTCAAGCTCAAAGACCCACACTTATTCCCACTAAGAAGCAGTGTCCACTGAAACCTGAGGTTAAGGAAGGGTTAAAACCCATCATTGAGAATTTAAAGGAGCATGGACTCCTTTAAATTCGTTCCCTGTGACAGTCCATGCAATACTCCTATTTGGGGTCTAAAGAAATCAAATGGTAAATGGAGACTAGTTCAAGATTTACAAATAATAAATGAGGCTGTGGTTCCTTAAGAGCCTGTGGTGTCTACTCATTATACTCTATTGTCTGAAATTCCTGAATGAGCCAAATATTTCTCAGTAATTTATTTGAAAGATGCCTTCTATTCAGTGCCTTTGGCAGAGGAACGTCAATTTCTATTTGCCTTTGAAGACCCTGCACAACCAGCTTCTCAGTTAACCTGGACAGTTTTGCCCCAGAGATTTCGTGACAGTCCTCACTTATTTGGACAAAGTTTGTCACCGGATCTACATAACTTTAATAGCTCTGAAGCGATGGTGTTACAATATGTAGATGATATTTTGCTCTGTGCTGAGACAGAGGAAGCTTTTTCGTGAACATCAGAAAATTTCTTAAACTTTCTGCCAGGCTGTGGTTATAAGGCATCAAGAGAAAAGGCTCAGTTTTGTCAACAATCTGTTTAGTTATCGGGGCTAATCATATCAGCAGGGACTAGGGCCATAGGCCATGAGATAATTAAACCTATATTAAACCATCTCCTACTTTAAAATAATTGAGAGGATTTTTGGGAATCACAGGCAACTGTCATATTTGCATTCCGGGTTATGGGGAACTTGCCCCACCTTTATACAAACTTTCAGCTGAAACTCAACAGGCCCAAACTGACAAACTGGTTTCATCTCCAGCTACTCAGAACGCTTTTAAGGTTCTTCAGACTGCTCTCCTGCAAGGTCCCTCTCTGAGCTTTCCCACGGGTCAGAGTTTAATTTGTCACTGAAAGGAAACGTGTGTCCTTGGCAGTTTTAACACAACCCCGAGGGCCTCACCAGCAACCTATCGCTTATCTAAGCAGAGAATTAGATGTAATTGCACGTGGGTGGCCCCACTGCCAAAAAGTATTTGGGGTCGTGGCTTTATTAGCACCTGAGGCTTTAAAAATAATTAATGGACGAAACCTTACTCTACTGATGTCTCATGACGTGAGTGGAATCTTAAATTCTAAGATTAATATTGGGATGGCAGAGAGTAGGCTTCTTAAACATCAATTATTGTTGTTAGAAGGACCAGTAACTAAGCTTAAAGTTTGTGGAAATTTAAGTCCCGCCACTTTCTTTCCTGAGAAGGAAAATGAAACACCTGATCACGACTGTTCCCAATTCCTAACTTTAAACTCTGCAGCTCGGGAGGATCTAATGGATACCCCATTAGACAATCCTGATACGGAAATATTTACAGATTGCAGTTCTTTTGTTCAGGATGGAAAGTGTAAAGCAGGTTATGCAGTGGTGACTGCTGAATAGGTTTTACAAGCAAAATCTCTCCCCCAGGGAACCAGTGCCCAGTTAGTGGAGCTTGTGGCTCTGACCTGAGCTCTAGCATTAAGCAAAGGGCAGCGAGTAAATATCTACACTGATTCCAAGTATGCTTACTTGACTTTACATGCTTATGCTGCAATATCGAAAGAATGACAGTTTAAAATAGTAACAGGAGGACTTATTAAACATTTCAGAGAGATTTAAAGACTTTTGACTGCTATATATTATCCTAAAGTAGTAGCGGTTGTGCATTGCAAAGGGCACAGCACAGATAGGAGTAAAGTAGCCATCAGTAACCTGTAAGCTGAATCTCAAGCCAAAAAAGCAGCACTTTATGAATCCCCCTCACTATAGACGTCTTTGATCCGGACAGATCAGGATCTGCCACAATATACTGAGGAATAATTAGAAAGATATGAGAAAAGAGGAGCAAAGATTACTGATAAAGGATGGTTATAGTCCAAGGATGGACAATTAATAATTCCTGAAAATGCTCAGTGGAAAATTATTAAGGGTTTACACCAGAGTTTTCCTTTGGGTGCAGAAAGTACTTACCAGATGGCTTCTCGTTTGTTTGAAAATAAAAATGTAATGAAAACTTTAAAGAACATTATCAAAAGGTGTGAGGTTTGTCAGAAAAATAACCCAAAGCCTGGAAATCTAGCAAAATCTGGATTACAACAACGTGGAACATATCCTGGAGAGAACTGGGAAATTGATTTTACTCATATGCCTAAAGCTAATTGGTATTCTTGCTTACAGGTTTGGGTAGATATTTTTACTGGATGGAATGAGGCTTTCCCCTGTCGTAGTGAACAAGCTAAAGAGGTTATAAAGATTTTAATCCATGAAATTACCCCCAGGTTTGGGCTGCCACGGAGCCTTCAGAGTAACAATGGCTCTGCCTTTAAAGCTTCTGTAACTCAGGGGGTGTTTAAAGCTCTAGGAATAGAGTATCATTTACATTTTTTCTGGAGACCCCAATCCTCAGGAAAGGTTGAAAAAAGCTAATGACATTATCAAAAGATATCTGCGCAAGTTAACTCAAGAGACACAGGACAATTGGATTAAAGTTCTACCCATAGCTTTAATGAGGGCTTGAACTGCCCCAAAAAAGGAGGGACTGTCCTCCTTTGAATGTATTTATGGAAGGCCTTTCTTACACACTGACATTGTTATAGACCCTGAAACCTTGGAATTAACTAGCTATGTAACTCAGCTCTCAGCTTTTCAACAGGCATTAACAGAACTCCAGGAGAGGACTTCTGACCCAGCCTCTGAGTCAAGCAAGCCCCTATTTGAGCCAGGAACCGAGGTCCTGGGGTCCATTGGGGTCTGGGGGCCCATCTCTCGAGCCCCTCTGGGAAGGCCCTCACCAGGTTATTCTTTCTTCTCCTACAGCTGTCAAAGTACCAGGAATTGATTCGTGAGTACATCACACTCGAGTTAAGAGGTGGCACCCTGACCAGAACTAAGTGATGCCATTTTATGTTCTTTACTTTCTATGTTCTGACTTTGTATGTTTGAGATGGGCCTGATAATCTATGTGAGTCTACTTCTGCTGACTCCAAAGATCCTGAGTCTGCCGTTTGATCCTCAAGACAATGCCTTTAGGTTCTGGGCTCACTCCTATGCTGCGTTCCACAATCGGTCTAACTGCTGGGTCTGTGGAGCATTCTCTTCTTCATAGGTGGAAGGCTTCCATGGTGGACATCTCCACTTCAAGGAAAGGACTTTGTCCATGTCTGCAAATACCTTCAACAATCGCATGTGATGCCCCTTCTTAAACTGATGATATCTAACAACCCTAAAATGGACTGGTGCAACATTTTGTATTTAACTATCGACATAACCTGACTTAATTTTGATTATACATTGTCTCAGTTTAATGACTATTTTGCTAGAACAAATAGGTCTAGATCTGGTAGTTTTTTATCTGACATTTATCAAATATGGCATGAAGTTATATGGCTAACTCCTGAAAAAGGACATCTAATATATACTGCCCGTATATGCTGGGAACAAACCAAGCCATCCCCAAAAGTTAGTCAACAAATTAATTATAGTGATTGGAAACACTTGGGATTTTTGCCTTAGGAAATATGCAATGTAATCATTCCCGTGTTTTTCAACCCCAATTCAGGTCCTTCCTTTGTCTGGCCAGGCACTGATTGGGACTGGATATCTCAGTCACGCTGGCTTGTTCCAAATGGGACTTACTGGATATGTGGCTCTTACCTATGGACTTGGCTTCCCCCTGGGTGGATAGGGAGATGAACCCTGGTCTAGCCTTTACTCACGGCTTTATATTTTCGGAGCTTCCAGAGAAGCTTGCTGATTTACCTACCTTAAAACTCGGTGGGCAAGATCTGTATTTCACTGGTATGGTTATTTGGCTGCAGTGTCTGTCCCTTTTTTGGGAACTACAGATGTTATGCTACTAGTGGATGCTTTGACTAATTTTACTAAACAGGCATTACAAAATTCTCAAAAAGCTATTTCAGCTCTAAATGCTGAACAAGCACACATTAGAAAGGTGGTTTTACAGAACAGATTAGCTTTAGATATTCTGACAGCTGCACAAGGAGGAACTTGTGCCATTATTCATACCCAATGCTGTACTTATATACCTGATATGAACACTGTTGCTGCTGCTGCTGCTGCTAAGTCACTTCAGTCCTGTCCAACTCTGTGCAACCTCATAGATGGCAGCCCACTAGACTCCTCCATCCCTGGGATTCTCCAGGAAAGAATACTGGAGTGGGTTGCCATTTCCTTCTCCAATGCATGAAACTGAAAAACCAAAGTGAAGTCTCTCAGTCGTGTCCGACTCTTAGTGACCCCATGGACTTCAGCCTACCAGGCTCCTCCATCCATGGGATTTTCCAGGCAAGAGTACTGGAGTGGGGTGTCATTGCCTTCTCTGACATGAGCACTAGTGTTACTTATTTTACTAAACATGTGACTAAGATGACTGGGGCTATGGATACTCCTGAAGCCTCAAATGCCTCACTTTGGGAGACTTTAACTAGTTCCCCATAGTGGAAGACTATCTTAATTACAATAATTCTGATTGTTCTATTTTTGCTGTTTGCTCCCTGCATCTGTAACTGTGTAATTGGATTTATTTCTAGTCGCATGAAGGCTTTTAAGTTACAAATGGTTGTCCAAGTTCCTATGAGTGCTACAGCCTCCTCCAACTATTACTACATGGGCCCTCTGGATCAGAGACCCTCAATATGAGGGTTAGGGACCACGACCCTAAACAGCAGTAAGTACTTATGGAACGAAAATGACGCCCCTTTCCCTTGGCAACATAATTCTCCTAAAAGAAAAGGGGGGAATGAGAGAGTCAATTTCTAGGCAGGTTGATAAGAAGTCTAGGGGTCCCCATGGAGAGAGGGGTCTGGAATTCTCAAGGAGGAAGAAAGGACAAACTTTTTCCCCCCTCTACATTCCTTCAGATTATATAACAATAATGTATACTGCTTGAGGACAGTCTCTGGAAAAAACCTTCTGGCTAATTCTGTGAAATCATGCGAGTAGGTCTGGTGAGGTCTTTACAACCTCTAGACATTCTTTTGATTTTCTGTAATAACTAATTTGAAAGTATATAATTCCAGTGCTAAGGCTAGCAAGAGGGTACTCTTTCTACCCCCTTCTGATGTCTATGTCAGAAGCTGTCTCTATCTCCTTTATACTTTAATAAAATTTATTACAGAAAAGCTCTGAGCAATCCAGCTTCATCTCTAGCCCCGGATTGAATTCTTCTCCTCCAGAGGCCAAGAACCCTGGCACATTTAAGTGATTCAGCAACAACCTTTCAAGTCTGGTTCATGTTTTATGCATTTTCTTTATGTTCTCCATAATCCCCTTTTAATATTATTGATCTTTGCATTTGTTTTCTTTTTCTTTTTTTCTTTTTATTTCCTGTTCTATTCTCTATGATTTTTTTTTTCCCCAAAACTAATTTTGGGTCCCATGTTTACTCTCTTTCTCTAATTGCTTTAGTTGTAAACTTCGGTTCATTACTGGAGACATTGCTTTGTTATAATCTTTGCTGTTTATTATTTTATCTGTTCTCATAGGTTTTATGCAATCACATTTTTATTGTCATATATATATACATATATATAAACTATATATATAAACTATATATATATCACTCTGATTTCTACATTGATTTCTTGGCCATGATGAGGTATATACATAAGCCTCAAGGGATTTGTGCTTTCTAGTTTGTTATTTGTTTTTATTTGTTAGCTTTTGTTTTGCTCCCCCACCCATGAATGACATGCACATCATAACATTGTGATTAAAAAATAAAATGCTTGATTTAATTTTGATTATCTTAAATTTACCAAGGCATGATTTGTGATCCAGTTGGTGATTTATCCAGAAATATTTCATTTGCCCTTGAGAAAAAAACTGCATTCTGTTGGTTTTGCATGAAATCGTCTTAAGTATCAATTAAATTGTCAGGTCTGTTGTGTTATTTTTGTGTTTCTTTTAATACTTCATTTTTAATTTGGAAGTTAATTATTTTCCAATGCTTTACTGGCTTTTGATGTACCAAGGCTTGGATCAGTCTACAGTACACATATGACAGCTATTGTGCTATCACTCGTTTGTTGTTGTTGTTTAGTTGTTCCATGCCCTTCTTAAATGTTTCTTGCATGATCTCCATTTATTCTCTGAGAGTTTTAATCGTCTTTACTATTGTTACACTCAGTTCTTTTTCAGTGACAATTTCTATTTCCTGTTTAATTACATCTTGTGTGTTTTTACCTTGTTTCTTTGCCTGCAACATACTTTGCTGTGTTCACATTTGTTTAGTTTACTATGCTAATGGTCTTTTCTTCCCAGGGTGCAGAGTTGTGGTACTTGCTTCCAGTCTGCACTGTGAATGGATAAGTTTGGAACAGTGGTTTGTGTGTCTTTAGAGGGGGAGAGACTGGCAACTATATTCTTAGGGCCACAGCTGATGCTTCTCTCTCTCATGGTGGAAACATGTCAGTGGGGTCTTTTGCAGGTATGTATGGGTTTAGTCCGACTTTAAAGAGTCCATTTGTGAATGATTTGGCTTGTGTTTCTTTGGTTGTTCTGTGATGTGAGGTAATCAGCTCTGCATAGTACAGGCTTTTGGGTGGAATTGGTTCTTAATTTCAGACAGGGGCCTTCATAGAGACTCTTACCAATTAATATTCACTGGAGCCAGGAAATCTGGTGGTCTATGATCCTTGATACGGTGCTGAAACCCTAGATGATCAGGCAGAAGAAGAAGAGGAAGAGGAAGAAGAGGAAGTGGAAGAAGAGGAAGAAGAGGAAGAAGGGGAAGAGGAAGAAGAAGGGGAAGAGGAAGAAGAAGAAGAAGAGGAGGAAGAAGAAGAAGAAGAGGAAGAGGAAGAGGAAGAAGAAGAAGAGGAAGAAGAATAAGAAGAGGAAGAGGAGGAAGAAGAAGAAGAAGAAGAAGAGGAGGAAGAAGAGGAAGAGGAAGAAGAGGA